>NC_091582.1:11412855-11435355 GCF_042767895.1 Penaeus vannamei | reverse complement strand
CCCAATCCCTCTGTTCCTACTCCTTCTACACTAAAAATATTTGCAGATATCCATCCTCCTCCTCCTCAAGTTCCCTCCTACACCCTCCTAACTCACCCCACCCTCTCCACCAATCCCACTTGAATCCCCTTTGTCACAACAGTGTCCTTCTCCAGACCCCTCCCTTCCAGACATTCTTCCTGATACTTCACCACCTTCCCCAGTCCCCCTTTCTCATCCCCTGGATTCTTCTCCAACAGCCACCTCTGTTTCCTTGAACAATGTCCCTATTCGTTCCACAGTCACAGATACACTGCAGTTCACTCAGTTTCTCTACCCCCCTAACCTTTCCCATTTTATTAATCCCTGCTCTGCACTTTTCCCTTTTCATTACCATACTTTCCTATAATACTCTTTCGCCCACTTTGTTAGAATTGTGGGATGCCTGACCCAATTAAAATTTGTATATAAAAACATGCATATACATAGAAATAAATGTATATCCTTCTATCTATCAGATATATATACTTATCTATCTATCTCTATGGTAGATATGCATCTATTTCAGTGTATAAGCATGTCCGCATAATGAATGTTCATTGGGTTGGGCTTCTCACAACTTTAACAACCCAGCTGTTTGACATCAAATATCCCCATCCCTCCCCGGATTCTTCTCCTATTGTTCCAACAGCCATCTCTGTTTTCCTTGAACATTGTTCTTATACCTTCCCCAGTGACAAATACACTGTAATTCACTCAAATGCCCTACCCCCTTAACCCTCCCCTTCCTACTAATGTCTGCTCTAGTTCAGTGACTCCCCTCTTTTGCCTATTCACTACCATACTATCCTATAATGCTCTCTAATCTTTGACATCTAACACACTTTATCCTAATCTTTAACTTCTCTTTACCCTTTCTGACACAATACTTTCCCAAATTAAATTGTTGAATAAATTTTGTGACATGGAGTTGGGGACTTTGTCTCTGACGTGTGTGTCCATACTGTAAAGAATTACCATTTCAGTACTCAAGTGATTGTCATGACCTATAAGACATTACAAAGGTCTGGAAACATCCATTCATGGGTGTCATTTTAGGGGGGGCAGTCACTGCTCCCCAAGGGCTACACTTACTTTTTTTTTCTTCTTCCTTTTTTCCCCTAAATTACAACTTTATAACTTGAGATGGGAGTGATCCCCATTTCACAGTGCCCCAGAAGCTGATTGTGCTCACTTTACTCTCCACCCTTCCTCCCCTCCCAAGAGAAAGCTGAAATGGTACTCCTGTATCCATTGCATATATTTTGACTAGGTAGAGAGTAAACTTGTTCTTGATTTAACCTTAAATTGGCAGGGTTTAAATGATCTTTCTAGCCAGAATATATTTAGTGAAGGATTGTTGGTCAATTGTCCAGACGATCACTGCATCAAGTATTACTGTTGTTTCTGAACTATATGGATGACAAATTTTCACTAAGAATATTTGGCAAGATGGAGCTTGGAATTGCAACATATTTTGATGATATACCCCCTACACACATTTAATTTTTGAATGATTAGAGGTTAACTTTAACTATTTTATTGATGTGACATTTATTGGGCAAGCATTAGTTATTAGTCATATTCATGTTTTTTATTATTATTTATTTATTATTTATTTTTTATTATTATTGTTTTTTATTTATTTATTTATTTTTTTTTTTTTCTTTCTTTCTTTCTTTGCAAAGGAGCTTTTCCTGAAGTCATGTTTCTTAAGAATCATCCTCATTTTCTTATGGTTAAAATGTCTCAAAGGATGGTTTGTGTTCACAGGACTACAAAATTTAGAAGGATGGGGAAGGTTATGTCTGCACTTGGCCGTAGAGTAACAAAACCAATTAGAGACTTCAATGTAGAGAGCAGAGCACACCGAGAAATCACAAAGGAGAAGCGGCCAGTAGCACCAAGGCATGAATCCACAAGACTGATCATAGAGGAATCCATTAAAAGTAAGAGACCAGTTACCCCCATCCTCCAAGTTCTTCCTCTCTACTTTTTATTATCATCCTCTTCTTCTTCCTTTCTCAACTCCATCCTGTACTCCTTAGATGAAAATTTAAAAACACTAGGCCATTGTGGACCTGTTGTATCCATTTTCTTGCACAGGGAAAAGATATCCTGGATAAAATCTTTTATACTGAAGGGTATGTAGTGTGTGCAATGGTATAGAATGCCATTGGAAAGGGATGATTATTTTAGCGACATGTATGGATGTGGTTCAAAAAGTAAATAATTAATTTTGAAACAGTATTTTTAAACCCATAATTTTGTCATGTCCTTGGATAGCATCATAATTGCCTGCCGTTTATATATAAAGTTATAAGGTAATTTTAAGTCTGTTTAATTGACACATGCTAGATCAGCCTGAGGAGGTGAAGAAGAGTCTTGAGAAGAAAGATGATATCTTGCTGAATAGACTGAAGCAGATCTATGTCACTTCAGAGGATCCAATGGTGAGTATTGTACATACAAAGGTAACTGAAACACTAAGATATTTGATAATATTTGAAAGAAGGGAAAAAAAAACAAGCCTTTAATGTTTTTATTTTTTTCATATAGAAGAGAGAGATTAGCAATCTTTCCAAGTTGAGTCCACTCAAAAAAGATGTACAGTATATTTAATTTTCTCTTTTAACTCATTTATTTGTATATATTTCTGTTTTTGAGCAATCTGCAGTCATAGTTTGCTTATTTACCCAAAGTAAAAGAAAAGAAAGAGAGATAAGAGTAAAAATATATATTTACATTCACATGCTTAAATACATTTGTATGTGTACATAAATACATACATACTTTTCTCGTCCTTTTAAGTTATTCATGAATAAAAGGTGAAACAAATAGATAAACAAAGAGTGGAAATAGGGGAGCGATTTTTTTTTTTGCTTAGCTGATTCATCATTTACAGACACAGCAGCTACTCTTAACTATTATAAGCAAATCAGTGTTAACCATTGTAAAACCATATAATATGCGTAAATCTCCAGATATACCTAGAATGGACTATTAAATTTAATTTGTATTGCACATCTATTGCTGTTTGAGGAGTCTGACTTTTCTTATTCAAGGTCCAGTTGAGCATATTTCTTTTTGAATCAACTTCTTTATTTGGGGAAAAATGAGAATGAAAGGTATAAATGAAAGTCATTGTTTCATAGTTTATCATGTATTGGGTTAGTGTATTGTTTCATTCATCATAAGAAACATACATCATAGTATTACAACTTCCATATCTGTTATGTATGGGGGAGTGTCGCATAATCATTACCTTTTCAATTGTAATGATAAATCGGTTTCTTTCAGCCTTGGAAAGCTTATTAATTTCAGTTAGAATGAATCTTAATTTATTTTAAACTGATTAATAAAAATAATTACATGAAGCTTTTTCTGGTCTTTGAAGTTCCCAATGTTGTTTTTGGAGATAGTACCTTTATTTAACCAACTTTTCATTGCCTCTAGCTTACAAAGGAAATCCCTGACAACCCAGAACGATCACTACCGTCAGATCGTTCATTTGTAGCAGACCCTGAGTATGGCTTTTATGAACCAAAAGTAAGTAATTGTTTTACTACTTGTCCAAAACATTGATTGTGAAATCTACATTATTATTGGACATTGCCTTTAAGAGTATAAATTTTATTAAATTTGTTGTTAGAGATAATCTGCCATATAATTGAATATTGAATGTTTATTAGTGAAATTACAGTCTTAAATGAAGGAATCAGTCATCAAAAGTGAGTCTGCTCTGAAAATGTGAACGACTTGTTCTTGATGGACTTTTTCCAAAAAATGAAAAGTTAAAGTTGAGGCTTCATATAGATTTTGGTTAATTCCTATACAGAAGTCTTCATATTATTTTTCCCCCTCTCTTCCTTCCTTTTTTGGTTTAATTGTTAATTGATAATCAGCATGAACTTTTATGAATGGGGTTGAGAGGTAATGCTTCCTACATTAATTTATAAATATTAATTTGATGCCTTTGTAAAATGGAGAATATTTAATTTTTAGGCAGTGCCATATGGGAAGATAACTCTCAGAAATGCACTACATGCAATAGGAATGCACCAGCAAGATCCTGAGCAATGGACAGCAAAGAAAATTGCTTATGAATATAAATTAGATGAAGGACTGACAGGTAAGGCAATTCCTTCCTCCAAATAAAGGTTAATGTATGCTGTAAATTATTGTCACCCTTGCATTTATTCTGAATATTTTCTATAAAAATGTGTTTATATCATAATGAGCAGTTCCACTTGTATTGCAGATAGTGATCATAGATTCTTAAACCATTGTACCCAGACTGCATAAATTAACAAGTTGGCCAAAGTATAGGCAGTCTGTACCTGAGCAGGCATTTATAAGATTACATGGTGCTCTTTTAGTGATTTCACCCTTTATTCACTTGACCAACAGCTACATTTTGAGATTAAGGTGCAATGAGACAAGACATAACTTTTGAGGAAGGTAGAGGAAGGGATGGTAATAATCTTTATTCAGTCTCCTCATTTTCCTGGCTTACACAGACAAAAATGCAGTTATAAATTTGGATGAAATTTTGCCTTCAGAACATTAAGAAATAACAAAGAATTTTTTTTCCACCAATAGTACCCACAGGGGAACTTTAAGGATTTTCAACCACCAGCAGTTTTGGGGTGGTTCTGGAAAAACAATTGCTTGTGAATGATTGTTAGTTGGTCATTCAATAAGTAAATAATTTGTATAACAAGAAGACTTTGATAACAGAGATACATAGTATAATGTTGTCTGTGGAAAGGGAAGGTTACAGATCTATTTTTGTTATACAGTAGTTGAGTAAAGTAGTCTGCATAGTCTCTGAAAGAGAATAACTAGGATTAGGTTGATGTACATTTGTCATCAGCATGACTATTTGCTTTATTGGCAGATATGAAAATTACAAAAGTTTTATGTCAAATATTTGAAAATACTGTGTGGATTAGCATATTGGTGCAGATGAAACAAAGTTCTAAAACCTTTCCTAGATCATGGAATTTCATATAGGGTAAGAGTACCTTAGACTACATATGGATACTAGTGTAGTCCAGAATATCTTTTATGAGGATAGAGTCTTGTATATAATTTTTAGTTTTAAGTGTTAGATTTTGTTTTGAAGTTACATATAACTCAAATATGTCTCTTTTTCCTGTCACAGAGAAGGTACTTAGGCACTTCCGCACATTTGTTTTGATAGTTCCGGATGATGCCAAAAAGAAGAGAATTACTCCAGAGGTTTTAAGATCTACTCCCTTAATTGCACCACATTCTATTAAACAACTGCCTGCTAGTTCCAGTAATGCAGCTGAGAAAGATGAAAAGGCAAGTTGATAGTCCATAAAATATAAAATTGTAGTTGCAGTATGAAAATATATCCTTTGTGGTTGTCAAGTAGGCCTTTATGTGGCCTGATGATAAGAAAGTTTGCAGGGATCCAAGTATACATAATGGCAGGATTTTATTAACCCCTTACTGACGGGTATGGCTATAGCTGTCATGACATACTGATGTATGACATGTATACATGTCATGACTCACTCTAGTGAGTGAGCAGGTAGGCCGGCTGTACTGTACACAGCACACACCTTTCTAGAAAAGTTAGACTGTTGCGTAATAATTGTCACAGAAAATTCTGGCCCCATCATGATGGGGTTAAACTCTGAAAAGAGAGTTAAGGGATTCAGGTACTATAATCTTTTTTATTTTCTTATTCTATAGCATTTTCTTTTATTGTTCATGGCCATTTTAATTATCAAGTTTTGTAAGCTACTGTTTGTATATAATTCTCATAGGTTACCATTTGAAATACCCTGATAACTCTCTTGACATATTTATCTAAACAGAGATTCAAGTTAATATCTGTCTCAAAATTTTGTGTGACAAATTTCAGTCTTATTTGAATTATTATCTCTATGCCTGTATATATAAAGTTTATAATAAAATCTTTGAAAAAATTTTGTGTCAGTTATTTTTATAAAACCAAGTAATTGATGCATTGAGCCATTCACAGCTTTGTTTGCCAGTCGCCACACTTTATTTATTAATTAGTTGATAGTTATATAACATGCTGTATATATTTCAGCCCCTAATATCCATATTTGAAGAAAAACTGAAGTGAAGTTCTGCAGTTCAATGGTCGATACATCAGTAATGGATATATAATGACATATAAAGGGAAAGTTTATATTGACATATAAAGGAGTAAGTTTTCATGTGTATAAAGATGACTGTTTATCATCTGAATTTGGACTTAATGTAGTACTAACATGCACAAATTATGAACCTATTTAGATTAAATTATATCCTTCAATCCAGAAAATAAAATATAAGCTTCAGATCTGGCTTACAGTTTGAATAACAAAAAAATTTGAGTAATAAATGGTAACTTTCGACTAAATGAAGAACCACAAACTGTGTTCCAGAAATCTGTCCTAAAATCCAGTTACTTTAGTAAAGGTTTGACATATTGTGATATTTTATCCTTACAGCCAGTGAATTTGGGAAGATTTTCACCCAAGAAAGAAAGAAAAAAAAGCCTATATCAAAGGTAATGATACAGAAAATGAGAAAGACATTATATTAAAGACATGAGTCATAAAAAAAAAATTGCAGTAAAATAAATCAAAAAGACTGTTTATGTTTGTCATACATTCACAATTTAAAGGCACCATTGCTGCTTAATCTTGATGTTATCATTATATTTTACCATTCAAAATAAGGTTGCAAAGCAAAACCTTCTATGATGATGATGATAGTGATAATAATAAAAATGATAATTATCGTGATAATAATTACAATATTAATTATAATTAAAATAATACAAAAAATAACAAAAAACAACACTGGCAACCATACTCCAAAGGAAAGGGGAATGTAATAAACTGTAAAATGATCACACCTAAAAGAAAATTTGACAAAAATATTGGAATGAAATATCAATTTGAGCAGAGGTACTGAAGAGGAAGAACACTTGGGTAACCACAGTGAAGGGAATGAAGATTAGGCATATATGTATACATGTGTGCACACTAGCATGTACTGGCAATGCACTTACACTTGTTGTATACCTAACAATCTTTTCTAAATGGATGACAGGTTATAAGATAAAGGAACAGCAATGTATTAGAACTTTAAAATTCTTCATATGGTTTTAAACAAAAGTAATTAATAATTAGGGTGTTCCCATGCAACTTAATATATATATATATATATCTCCAAAGATAAAAGAATTATATATATACTGTATATATATGTGTGTATATTAGGCAATAACAAAAAATATAATATAATGATAAACATTTTATGACCACCCCATAACAAAGAGCAGAAATAACACCTAAATAATAACAAATATTAAAAAATTGGTGATTCTGTTGGACATTTTCTCACTATTAGCTAATATGAAATGGTGCATGAATATTATATTTGTCAGTATATCACTGAAGTCTTGGGGTTGAGCATTTTGGACTGAATATTTGTGCCTTTTCATTTCACTTTACCATTTTGAGTCTTGACCACAGAAAAGCTGAAATATGTTTATCATTTCTGTGGCACTATTCTTACAAAAAATTGTATTAAATGTTCATCACAGATACAATTGTGCTGAATACATTTTATGAGAAAGCTATGGTATTGTGCCTCTGTCCTGGGAGGACACTATAGCAAGAAAACAGCACGTGAAAATTATAATTATGGATCTTGCTTAATATTTCAAAATTTCACTCATAGAAAGCAGACAAAAACATGGAACACCTAAATTTTCCATCAGCTCCTAATAATATTTCTACATCAACTGATAATTAGGGTTGTCTAATAATAGTTTCCATTGCTTAAAACAGCAATCACATCCACACAAATAAGTTCTGGAACTATAATTGAAGAAGCATTGATTCATTTATACAGTATATAAAGAAAACATGTTCTTATCTACGTCTGACATGTGCCCCATTGCTTGGGGAAAAAAATATTACCATTACCTCAGTATTTCCAGTCCTTTGAAAATATATTCAACAGTTCACACCTTAGTTACTTATTCAGTTCACTTTTAACAGTCACATCTCTGCTAAATTTCAACATATCTTTTCAAGTGTTTGCTTTTATTTTATTTGTTAAATATCTATGTTGACTGTTTATAAGAGAAGAGAACATTTTGAAATGATCAAACCCACAACAGAGAATTTGTAAGTAGTTTTTTTTCTAATTCTGCTAGATATAAATTGTTTAAAAAATCATCACACCACACTTTACATATTGTTTGTCCACAACCACTTCAAAATGAATTCTTCATGTAAAGGTCATCAAAATCTCATTGAAAATGGCATATTCAATCATCATATGTCTCCACTGCATAATAAATTAATGCAGATAGAAAACTTCTCATATACTTAGACTATTTACGCTATTGATATTGTGTTCCACTTCATAAGCTTGTCACTGAGAGCAATCACTGTACAGCATCAGATATTTTTAACAACCAAGCACAAAACAAAATATATCACTCTTCAAGAAAACTCTCTGGGGTGACAAACTGCCAATCAGAAATGAAAGGATCAGAGTCCTGTTCTTCCACTTCACTTCTGCTGGGCATTTGTCCACTATCATCCTCTCCCCAGACATGTGTGTGAAATTCATCACTTGCTGAATGCCATCGCTCCTCTTCCTCTTCCTCCTCCTCTTCCTCATCTTCCTGATTGTTGTCACTTTCTGCTCGCTGACCTATCATTGCAAGGAAATTTCCAAATGTTAGCATTGGGCTGGCACCAACACCATCACTGGTATCGTCACTTTCACTCACTGGATCCTCATCAATCTGACCAAACAGTGCCTGAATGTTGCTAAGTGAAAATGCTGGGTTGGTGGCACTAGCAATGTCATCCTCCTCCTCTTCCTCCTCCTCTTCATTTAGCTCTAGTTCTACAGGCATGTCAACTGCATCATCATTATCTTCCTCCTCCTCTTCTTCCTCTTCCTCGTCTTCATCTTCCTCTTCCTGTTCCTCTTCCTCATTGCCCTCTTGATTGTAGTAATCCCCATTTACTTCTGGTCCAACAGCCATTGTATTCTCCATAAGGTAATCCAAAAAATTTCTGATGTTATTCCTGCAAAGAACATAAATATGAATTATAAAAAACCCAGAGCAGTGCTCCTCAAAAACTACAATTAATAAGATATCTGATTTGAAAATGGCATATAACCTGTAACCTCATACCAGTTTGTTTTGTCTTTGACAAAAACTTGTAAGTAAGTCAAACCACTTATTCCTAAAAGCCATCAACATCAGAGATTTTGTAAAAAAATAAAAATAGTTAAATCAAAGACTAGAGGATATCACAGTCACCACATAAAAAATGACACAAAAAGTTATGGGACTCTCGCAAACTTCAGACCATGCTAAATACATCAGCTATTAACTTTCAGTGGTCACACCTTCCTACACCACCATTCTCAATTTCATCACAGACAAAACATTCTCAAATGGACTAAAGAGGCTTCACAGGAATGAAAGCTGCTCAATCATCCTTCTGCTTCATTTCGTATTAATGAACATGCTCTTATCAGTGAATTTCAGGGCTGAGCAGTTTGGAGCAAATATTTGTGCCTTTTACTCTCACTTCATATTACCATGAGGAAATACTTGTTCCTTACCATCTTACTTCATATTACCATCTGCACCTTATCATCTCACATTACCATTGTTTTGATTACAAAAAAATCAAATACCGTGCCTTAGTCTTGAGCAGCATAATTATTGGTAAAATCCATCTCCTTCATCCATCTGTTGAATGTTGAACTTAGAGTGAACTTGAACATATGGATTCCTCATTTACTCCAAAATAGAATTTTCGAATAACTATTAACTTGATATACAAGTTTTTTTGTTTTTTTTACAGACTTCCTTCACATATCTGAAAGGCTATGCAACTACAAAAATGAAAAATGTACCTCTACAGTATTTCAGGTTGCACTCATTGCTTGGTGCTAATATAACAAAATGCAGGAATGGTAGGAACTGCCAGGCACACAGCCTGTGCAGTTGGATATGAGGTCATGAATAAAAATGTAAATATGTTTGCCTACTGTTTTCATACCATTTTTTCTGTGTCATCTTTTTATTGTAGTGACTGTATTTGTAATTCTTGCTTGTGATAGATATAGTAAGAAACTGCTTCACTTAATAAATATTTACCATTATTTGTGAATTAGTACTAACAGTATGTATACTCTTTTGAAATTGTCCATAATACCCAATGGTTATGTTGAATATCATCTTTGACAAATCAATGTAAATAATGAAGTTGCTTTAACATCTATAAATGATATTAGTAGAAAACTAAACTAATAGAAATATATTGGCCAAAGCCTTAAAGAAGAATTCAGATCTTTGAATCTGTACACTACCAACACTAAAACAAGGACTCAGTCATACAGTTACAACATGAAAATCCAAGCATAGTATACTTGATAACTGTGTATAACATATATACATCAACAAGGTAAATCCACAGGTAATTTTTAACCCACTGGCAATGGGTGACGAATCTCAAGTCATTGTGAATAATCAGACGATGGGTGATGCTTTATCATTTCAGGAGTCTGTGTCCCAACATCTAGGATGTCCCTTGTGCCCTGACAAAAGCTGGACAATTGCTCGGCCGCAGAGCAGCATATACTAATAAGCATCCATACTCACCAAATATCAGGAAAAAAAAGTCATATTAATACTGAGTTAACAATGAGCCATGTGATAAAAGTATCTAAAGGTTGCCCATCAACCATCAAGCATTATACTATGTACCTACATATAGTAAACAAGATGAGTTCATGAAATGGTGTAGAAGTTTGACTAAAAGCAGATAAGAAAGGTTCCTATTAGTTTGGAAGTTTGTGAAATACTCCTAGGAGTTTTGTTTAAACCAGTAAGAGTAAATGAAATGTTTGTCAGTTCTAAACAGCTGTAAGGATTTCTTCTTTACTTGTTTATCATTATTTTATCATCATTTTCAATTATTTCTGCACTATTGAATGATGTTTAATTTCACAAATCCACATAGTTGTTTTTCTGGCATTCCTTGACAGCATTCATCACGTTGGCAAAGTAGAGCATGGCTGCCAACTTAACTGTTCACTTCTCTTTGCAGCATTGAGAAAAGTTTCCTTACACTGTCCTGTTGTGCATCTAATGTAGTGATAATGTTCATGGAATCCTTGAATGTCTTGAATTTTCTTGATACTTCAAATAAATGTTTTCAAAAAATAGAATGAGATATCATTATAAAGCACTTCTTTCTTTTTTCAACTTTTATACATGATAAAAACATTTTGATAAACTAGGTAAAAATTCTATTGTGGCATTTTAACTACTGATTACTCTTTAAGGATTTCTATCCTTCTGTAGTAATTTTTCCAGTCATATTCATTTTTCTTAATTTTTGATGCTATAACTATTATAATTCTTCCACCTCCAGACATGTAAGTAATACACTGATATTTCTTGTGAAAAATACTTCACTCTGTAATTTTCTGCAACTCATATATTTTCTCTTTTTAGTGATTTCTAGTCTGGTGAATATAACTTCAATATGCACAATCATACAGATCTTTTAACACTTCATTTTTCAAGCTTTATCATAAAATATTAAACTAGTAATACGAAGGACTCCCTATCATTCATTATTCTTTCCCCAGTTTCCTTTATTTCACTGCAACTTCTAATATTACTGGAACTCTGTAAAAATTATTCAAACAAAACTTATTCACATTAGGACTATCTGACAGATGATAAACATTTCCTTATATGAATTCATACTGAAATCTGTAATGTAAAGATCAAATACATTTTTGCCTTACAACTTCTGACATCAAGAATTTGCTTCCTATGATACCTACTCTCATTTTATGCTTTGATAGGGAATTTAAATTTATTAAACCAAGATATATAAATTGGTCAGTTTAGCCACACAGAAGCTTCAAAATCTGCAAGCAGACTATAAGCTCCTCAATTGGATTTCAGCTAATCAAGAAAAAGTTTCATCTATTGTTTATGTACTTGAAGATCGACTTCAGTACCTAACTGACAGGATTAGCTGTGAAAGATTGAACTTTTTTACTGCCTAACTTCAACCAAGCTTGCATCAGACAGCCTAAAAGCTTCTCACAGACAGACTGTATTCTTCAAGATGGCTGGGCATGAATATTGCTTGCCTACTTGTGTCTCCCGAGATCAAGATGCTCTCCACTACTTCTTCATATGTTCCCAAGAAATTCCTGGATCTGGAAGAAGAACCTCCCTACCATAGAGGTATTGAATTAGTTCTTGTAATTCAGGCGATAATCTTAGATAAGGGCAGGGGCTCTTCTTGGATCTTTCTGAGTCTTCTTACTTCTGGAGAAACGTGAACTCAATCTAGACATACCACACCATCTAATCCTGACAAGTTTTTCATTTTGCACAAATATCCTTCCTTTCTGTGTTTTGGTCTACAAAAACTTATCTTCATACAGACTTCAATCAAGTGCGATATAGATATAAACTAAGAATTTCCATTCTCTCAAGTATACACTTGGAGAATTAATTCTATGAAAGGGTTGCTCTAGTGGCTTCTCCACTAAAAGTGCTTTGATTTTTCTTTAGTAACTTTTTTCCATAAAAACTATGAAAATGGTCAAGTTGGAAATTTCTTATCTGTGCTTAGACTTTTACATGTAGTATTTAAAATATATTTCTGTATACTTTCACTCTTAACTTTTTCCTTTAGTTTACACATTACAACAATAAAAATGCACTGTCTGCTTCTGACCGTAAACATTCTTAAAAATCAATTAAAGTCAACCAAAGCTCACCTTGCATAAACATCTCCTGCTGGGACCTGCACTTCAGCTGAATGAGCCGGCTGGTTTGTTGAATCGTCATTGCTCTCAATGGTTTTGTCACCTTCCTCATCCCAGCTTGAAACAGGTTTTATTTCACTTCCTATATCAGGCACACTGGAAACAAAGCACACTGTAAGCTTGGTGAGGTTGCAAAAACATACAGCAGTTTAACTGAATGACTTATAACTTTTTGTATTTAACCTTCTTAAACAACAATCTGTAATTCTTCAATCAAAAGGGTAGAGTATTTCCCAAAGCTTTAAATTGAGAATGGAAAGGAGAGGAGAGAGAATGAATGAAAGAGAGAGAGAATGAAACAGAGAAAGAATTAAATACATAGAGAATGAGAGAATAAGAGAGAGAGAGAGAATGAGAGAACAAAAGAGAGAGAAGGAATGAGATAATGAGAGAATGAAAGAGAGAGAGAGAATGAGAGAGATAGAGATAGATTGTAAGAGGCGATGACCTCCTATATAGATTGAATACTGGTGGATAGTAGTGATACACCGACGTGACTTCACACTTTATTAATAACACTAATGAAACACATATGATAATAATAAAGCGATACGAAGAGCACAATATACTGGTGGTCAGTGCGGAGTGTAAGCCAGGCCTATCCACCAGAGAGGCAGCGCTACGGCTGGCCACGAGTGTGAGGTCGCTCTGGTAAGCGAGTGAGGGTGCACAAGACCTACCCTGCTGAGGGCAGGCTTGCTGAGGGTGTGAGACCTTGGGTCAGGCCGGGTTAGTGTTTATATCCTGAACCGTGGGCGTGGCGGTGGCATGGCGAACTCACCACATGGACTGCTATACTCACACACCGTGCTAGCTCATTCCGAGAGGGAGCACTCACGTGGTGTTGGGTTTGCATTATGAATGCAGGACTATGCAGTATGCTATATAGAGAGATAGATAGACACACAGAGAGAAATGAAAATGAGAGAATAAAATAGAGAGAGAATGAGAGAATAAAATAGAGAGAGAGAATGAGAGAATAAAATAGAGAGAGAATTAGAGAATGAGAGAGAGAGAGAGAATGAGAGAATGAAAGAGAAGAGAGAGAATGAAAGAATGAAAGAAAAAGGGAATGACAAAATGAAAGAGAGAGAGAGAGAATGAGAAAATGAAAGAGATAGAGAATGAGAGAATGAAAGAGAGAGAATGAGACAATGAAAGAGGGAGAGAGAATGAGACAATGAAAGAATGAAAGAGACAATGAGACAATGAAAGAATGAAAGAGACAATGAGAGAATGAGAGAATATAAGAGATAGAGCATGAGAGAGATAGAGATAGATACATAGATAGATAGAGAAAGAGACAGAGAATGAGGGAGAGAGAGAGAGAATGAGTGTGACAGAGAGGAGAGAGATAGAGAATGAGAGAGAGAGAGAGAGAGAGAGAGAGAGAGAGAGAGAGAGAGAGAGAGAGAGAGAGAGAGAGAGAGAGAGAGAGAGAGAGAGAGAAAAAGAGAGAGAGAGAAAAAGAGAGAGAGAAAGAGAGAGAAAAAGAGAGAGAGAGAGAGAGAGAGAGAGAGAGAGAGAGAGAGAGAGAGAGAGAGAGAGAGAGAGAGAGAGAGAGAGAGAGAGAGAGAGAGAGAGAGAGAGAAAGAGAGAGAGAAAGAGAGAGAGAGAAGGAGAGAATAAACTAGAGAGAAAGAATGAAAGAGAGAGAAAGAGAATGAGAGAATGAAAGAGATAGAGACAATGAAAGAATCAAAGAGGATGAGAGATTGAGAGAATAAAAGAGAGAGCATGAGAGAGATGGAGATAGAGATAGATAGAGAAAGAGAGAGAGAAAAATGAGAATGGAAGAGAAAGAGAAAGAGAGAGAGAGAGAGAAATGAGAATGGAAGAGAAAGGGAGAAAGAGAAAGAGATAGAAAGAATGAGAAAATAAAAGAGAGAGAAATAGCCAGATAGATAAAGAGAGAAATAACACAGAGAGAGAATGAGAGAATAAAATAAAAACTCCCCCTGCTTCACTCTGTCCTCACCTAGTCACACACTCCCCTTGCCTCACTCTGTCCTCACCTGGTCACGCACTCCCCCTGCCTCACTCAGTCCTCTCCTGGTCACGCACTGCCCCTGCTTCACTCTGTCCTCACCTGGTCACGCACTCCCCCTGCCTCACTCTGTCCTCACCTGGTCACGCACTCCCCCTGCCTCACTCTGTCCTCACCTGGTCACGCACTCCCCCTGCCTCACTCTGTCCTCACCTGGTCACGCACTCCCCTGGCCTCACTCTGTCCTCACCTAGTCACACACTCCCCTCATCTCACTCTGTCCTCACCTGGTCACGCACTCCCCTCACCTCACTCTGTCCTCACCTGGTCACGCACTCCCCTCGCCTTACTTTTTCCTCACCTGGTCATGCACTCCCCTTGCCTCACTCACCCTGCTTCACTCTGTCCTCACTTGGTCACACACTCCCCTCACCTCACTCTGCCCTCACCTGGTCACACACTCACCCTGCTTCACTCTGTCCTCACCTGGTCACACACTTCCCTCGCCTCACTCTGTCCTCACCTGGTCATGCACTCCCCTTGCCTCACTCTGTCCTCACCTGGTCATGCACTCCCCCTGCCTCACTCTGTCCTCACCTGGTCACGCACTCCCCTCGCCTCACTGTCCTCACCTGGTCACGCACTCCCCTCGCCTCACTCTGTCCTCACCTGGTCACACACTCACCCTGCTTCACTCTGTCCTCACCTGGTCACACACTCCCCTTGCCTCACTCAGTCCTCACCTGGTCATGCACTCCCCTCACTTCACTGTCCTCACCTGGTCACACACTCACCCTGCTTCACTCTGTCCTCACCTGGTCACACACACCCCTCACCTCACTCTGTCCTCACCTGGTCACGCACTCCCCTCGCTTCACTCTGTCCTCACCTGGTCACACACTCACCCTGCTTCACTCTGTCCTCACCTGGTCACACACACCCCTCACCTCACTCTGTCCTCACCTGGTCACGCACTCCCCTCGCCTCACTCTGTCCTCACCTGGTCACGCACTCCCCTCGCCTCACTCTGTCCTCACCTGGTAACGCACTCACCCTGTCCTCACCTGGTAACGCACTTCCCTCGCCTCATTCTATCCTCACCAGGTCATGGACTCCCCTCACCTCACTCTGTCCTCACCTGGTCATGCACTCACCCTGCCTCACTCTGTCCTCACCTGGTCACACACTCCCCTCGCCTCACTCTGTCCTCACATGGTCACGCACTCCCCTCGCCTCACTCTGTCCTCACCTGGTCATGCACTCCCCCTGCCTCACTCTGTCCTCACCTGGTAACGCACTCCCCACGCCTCACTTTGTCCGCACCTGGTCACACACTCCCCTCGCTTCACTCTGTCCTCACCTGGTTACACACTCCCCTCGCCTCACTCTGTCCTCACCTAGTCACGCACTCTGCCCTCACCTGGTCACACACTCACCCTGCTTCACTCTGTCCTCACCTGGTCACGCACTCCCCTCGCCTCACTCTGTCCTCACCTAGTCATGCACTTCCCCTGCCTCACTCTGTCCTCACCTGGTCACATTCCTCTCGCCTCACCCTGTCCTCACCTGGTCACGCACTCCCCTCGCCTCACTCTGTCCTCACCTGGTCACACACTCACCCTGCTTCACTCTGTCCTCACCTGGTCATGCACTCCCCTCGCCTCACTGTCCTCACATGGTCACACACTCACCCTGCTTCACTCTGTCCTCACCTGGTAACGCACTCCCCTCGCCTCACTGTCCTCACATGGTCACACACTCACCCTGCTTCACTCTGTCCTCACCTGGTCACACACACCCCTCACCTCACTCTGTCCTCATCTAGTCACACACTCCCCTCGCCTCACTCTGTCCTCACATGGTCACACTCACCCTACTTCATTCTGTCCTCACCTGGTCACACACCCCTCACCTCACTCTGTCCTCACCTGGTCACGCACTCCCCTCGCCTCACTCTGTCCTCACCTGGTCACGCAGTCCCCCTGCCTCACTCTGTCCTCACCTGGTCACGCACTCCCCCTGCCTCACTCTGTCCTCACCTGGTCACGCACTCCCCCTGCCTCACTCTGTCCTCACCTGGTCACACACTCACCCTGCTTCACTCTGTCCTCACTTGGTCACGCACTCCCCTCGCCTCGCTGTCCTCACCTGGTCACACACTCCCCTCGCCTCACTCTGTCCTCACCTGGTCACGCACTCCCCTCGCCTCACTCTGTCCTCACCTGGTCACAAACTCACCCTGCTTCACTCTGTCCTCACATGGTCACACACACTCCTCACCTCACTCTGTCCTCACCTGGTCACGCACTCCCCTCGCCTCGCTATCCTCACTTGGTCACGCACTCCCCTCGCTTCACTGTCCTCACTTGGTCACGCACTCCCCTCGCCTCACTCTGTCCTCACCTGGTCACGCACTCACCCTGCCTCACTCTATCCTCACCTTGTCACGCACTCCCCCTGCTTCACTCTGTCCTCACCTGGTCACGCACTCCCCCTGCTTCACTCTGTCCTCACCTGGTCACACATATCCCTCACCTCACTCTGTCCTCACCTGGTCACGCACTCCCCTCGCCTAACTCTGTCCTCAATTGTTCACACACTCCCCTCGCCTCACTCTGTCCTCACCTGGTCACGCACTCCCCCTGCTTCACTCTGTCCTCACCTGGTCACACATATCCCTCACCTCACTCTGTCCTCACCTGGTCACGCACTCCCCTCGCCTCGCTGTCCTCACCTGGTCACACACTCCCCTCGCTTCACTGTCCTCACTTGATCACACATACCCCTCACCTCACTCTGTCCTCACCTGGTCACGCACTCCCCTCGCCTCACTCTGTCCTAACCTAGTCACACACTCCCCTCGCCTCACTCTGTCCTCACCTGGCCATGCACTCCCCCTGCTTCACTCTGAGAAATAGCCAGATAGATAAATAGAGAAATAACACAGAGAGAGAATGAGAAAATAAAATAAAAACTCTCCCTGCTTCACTCTGTCCTCACCTAGTCACACACTCCCCTCGCCTCACTCTGTCCTCACCTGGTCACGCACCCCTCACCTCACTCTGTCCTCACCTGGTCACGCACTCCCCTCGCCTCACTCTGTCCTCACCTGGTCACGCAGTCCCCCTGCCTCACTCTGTCCTCACCTGGTCACGCACTCCTCCTGCCTCACTCTGTCCTCACCTGGTCACGCACTCCCCCTGCCTCACTCTGTCCTCACCTGGTCACACACTCACCCTGCTTCACTCTGTCCTCACTTGGTCACGCACTCCCCTCGCCTCGCTGTCCTCACCTGGTCACACACTCCCCTCGCCTCACTCTGTCCTCACCTGGTCACGCACTCCCCTCGCCTCACTCTGTCCTCACCTGGTCACAAACTCACCCTGCTTCACTCTGTCCTCACCTGGTCACAAACTCACCCTGCTTCACTCTGTCCTCACATGGTCACACACACTCCTCACCTCACTCTGTCCTCACCTGGTCACGCACTCCCCTCGCTTCACTGTCCTCACTTGGTCACGCACTCCCCTCGCCTCACTCTGTCCTCACCTGGTCACGCACTCCCCTCGCCTCACTCTGTCCTCACCTGGTCACGCACTCACCCTGCCTCACTCTATCCTCACCTTGTCACGCACTCACCCTGCTTCACTCTGTCCTCACCTGGTCACGCACTCCCCCTGCTTCACTCTGTCCTCACCTGGTCACACATATCCCTCACCTCACTCTGTCCTCACCTGGTCACGCACTCCCCTCGCCTAACTCTGTCCTCAATTGTTCACACACTCCCCTCGCCTCACTCTGTCCTCACCTGGTCACGCACTCCCCCTGCTTCACTCTGTCCTCACCTGGTCACACATATCCCTCACCTCACTCTGTCCTCACCTGGTCACGCACTCCCCTCGCCTCGCTGTCCTCACCTGGTCACACACTCCCCTCGCTTCACTGTCCTCACTTGATCACACATACCCCTCACCTCACTCTGTCCTCACCTGGTCACGCAGTCCCCCTGCCTCACTCTGTCCTCACCTGGTCACGCACTCCCCTCGCCTCACTCTGTCCTCACCTGGTCACAAACTCACCCTGCTTCACTCTGAGAAATAGCCAGATAGATAAATAGAGAAATAACACAGAGAGAGAATGAGAAAATAAAATAAAAACTCTCCCTGCTTCACTCTGTCCTCACCTAGTCACACACTCCCCTCGCCTCACTCTGTCCTCACCTGGTCACGCACTCCCCCTGCCTCACTCAGTCCTCTCCTGGTCACGCACTGCCCCTGCTTCACTCTGTCCTCACCTGGTCACGCATTAACCCTGCTTCACTCTGTCCTCACCTGGTCACGCACTGCCCCTGCTTCACTCTGTCCTCACCTGGCCACGCACTCCCCTCGCCTCACTCTGTCCTCACCTGGTCACGCACTCACCCTGCTTCACTCTGTCCTCACCTGGTCACGCACTGCCCCTGCTTCATTCTGTCCTCACCTGGTCATGCACTCACCCTGTTTCACTCTGTCCTCACCTGGTCACGCACTCCCCCTCCTTCACTCTGTCCTCACCTGGTCACGCACTCACCCTGCTTCACTGTCCTCACCTGGTCATGCACTCACCCTGTTTCACTCTGTCCTCACCTGGTCACGCACTCCCCTCGCCTCTCTGTCCTCACCTGGTCACGCACTCCCCCTGCCTCACTCTGTCCTCACCTGGTCACGCACTCCCCTCGCCTCACTCTGTCCTCACCTGGTCACGCACTCCCCTCGCCTCACTCTGTCCTCACCTGGTCACGCACTCACCCTGCCTCACTCTGTCCTCACCTGGTCACGCACTCCCCTCGCCTCACTCTGTTCTCACCTGGTCACGCACTCCCCTCGCCTCACTCTGTCCTCACCTGGTCACGCACTCCCCCTGCCTCACTCTGTCCTCACCTGGTCACGCACTCCCCTCGCCTCACTCTGTTCTCACCTGGTCACGCACTCCCCCTGCTTCACTCTGTCCTCACCTGGTCACGCACTCACCCTGCCTCACTCTGTCCTCACCTGGTCACGCACTCCCCTCGCTTCACTCTGTTCTCACCTGGTCACGCACTCCCCTCGCCTCACTCTGTCCTCACCTGGTCACGCACTCCCCTCGCCTCACTCTGTCCTCACCTGGTCACGCACTCACCCTGCCTCACTCTGTCCTCACCTGGTCACGCACTCACCCTGCCTCACTCTGTCCTCACCTGGTCACGCACTCCCCCTGCTTCACTCTGTCCTCACCTGGTCACGCACTCCCCTCGCCTTACTTTTTCCTCACCTGGTCATGCACTCCCCTCGCCTCACTCTGTCCTCACCTGGTCACGCAATCCCCTCGCCTCACTCTGTCCTCACCTGCTCACGCACTCCCCTCGCCTCACTCTGTCTCACCTGCTCACGCACTCCCCTCGCCTCACTCTGTCCTCACCTGGTCACGCACTCCCCTCGCCTCACTCTGTCCTCACCTGGTCACGCACTCCCCTCGCCTCTCTGTCCTCACCTGCTCATGCACTTCCCCTGATTCACTGTCCTCACCTGGTAACGCACTCACCCTGCTTCACTCTGTCCTCACCTAGTCACGCACTCCCCCTGCTTCACTCTGTCCTCACCTGGTCACGCACTCCCCTCGCCTCACTCTGTCCTCACCTGGTCACGCACTTCCCCTGCTTCACTCTGTCCTCACCTGGTCACGCACTCCCCCTGCTTCACTCTGTCCTCACCTGGTCACGCACTCCCCCTGCTTCACTCTGTCCTCACCTGGTCACGCACTCACCCTGCTTCACTCTGTCCTCACCTGGTCACGCACTCCCCCTGCCTCGCTCTGTCTTCACCTGGTCACACACTCCCCCTGCTTCACTCTGTCCTCACCTGGGCACGCACTCCCCTCGCCTCACTCTGTCCTCACCTGGTCACACACTCCCCCTGCTTCACTCTGTCCTCACCTGGTCACACACTCCCCCTGCTTCACTCTGTCTTCACTTGATCACGCACTCACCCTGCTTCACTCTGTCCTCACCTGGTCACGCACTCACCCTCCCCCACTCTGTCCTCACCTGGTCACGCACTCCCCCTGCTTCACTCTGTCCTCACCTGGTCACGCACTCACCCTGCTTCACTCTGTCCTCACCTGGTCACACACTCACCCTGCTTCACTCTGTCCTCACCTGGTCACGCACACACCCTGCTTCACTCTGTCCTCACCTGGTCACGCACTCCCCCTGCTTCACTCTGTCCTCACCTGGTCACGCACTCCCCCTGCTTCACTCTGTCCTCACCTGGTCATGCACTCCCCCTGCTTCACTCTGTCCTCACCTGGTCACGCACTCCCCTCGCCTCACTCTGTCCTCACCTGGTCACGCACTCCCCCTGCTTCACTCTGTCCTCACCTGGTCATGCACTCCCCCTGCTTAACTTTGTCCTCGCCTGGTCACGCACTCCCCTCGCCTCACTCTGTCCTCACCTGGTCACGCACTCCCCCTGCTTCACTCTGTCCTCACCTGGTCACGCACTCCCCCTGCCTCACTCTGTCCTCACCTGGTCACGCACTCACCCTGCTTCACTCTGTCCTCACCTGGTCACGCACTCCCCCTGCCTCACTCTGTCCTCACCTGGTCACACACTCACCCTGCTTCATTCTGTCCTCACTTGGTCACGCACTCCCCTCGCCTCGCTGTCCTCACCTGGTCACACACTCCCCTCGCCTCACTCTGTCCTCACCTGGTCACGCACTCCCCTCGCCTCACTCTGTCCTCACCTGGTCACGCACTCACCCTGCCTCACTCTGTCCTCACCTGGTCACGCACTCCCCCTCCCCCACTCTGTCCTCACCTGGTCACGCACTCCCCCTGCCTCACCCGGTCACGATCTCCCCCTGCTTCACTCTGTCCTCACCTGGTCACGTAGTCCCCCTGCTTCACTCTGTCCTCACCTGGTCACGCACTCCCCCTGCTTCACTCTGTCCTCACCTGGTCACGCACTCCCCCTGATTCACTCTGTCCTCACCTGGTCACGCACTCCCCCTGATTCACTCTGTCCTCACCTGGTCAGGCACTCCCCTCGCCTCACTCTGTCCTCACCTGGTCATGCACTCCCCTCGCCTCACTCTGTCCTCACCTGGTCATGCACTCCCCTCGCCTCACTCTGTCCTCACCTGGCCATGCACTCCCCTCGCCTCACTCTGTCCTCACCTGGTCACGCACTCCCCCTGCTTCACTCTGTCCTCACCTGGTCACGCACTCCCCTCGCCTCTCTGTCCTCACCTGGTCACGCACTCCCCCTCCCTCACTCTGTCCTCACCTGGTCACGCACTCCCCCTGCCTCACTCTGTCCTCACCTGGTCACGCACTCACCCTCCCTCACTCTGTCCTCACCTAGTCACGCACTCCCCCTCCTTCACTCTGTCCTCACCTGGTCACGCACTCCCCCTCCCTATCTCTGTCCTCACCTGGTCACGCAGTTCCCCTCCCTCACTCTGTCCTCACCTGGTCACGCACTCACCCTGCCACACTCTGTCCTCACCTGGTCACGCACTCACCCTCCCTCACTCTGTCCTCACCTGGTCACGCACTCATCCTGCTTCACTCTGTCACC
>NC_091582.1:11360355-11370355 GCF_042767895.1 Penaeus vannamei | reverse complement strand
CCGGTTTGCGTAATCATTGCCACACGCCGTCACTCATAATGGTGGTGCAAGCATAATGGTGGATGGCAGAATATCAAACACTGTTAGACACTTTTCAGTCATTGTCGCAATCCTTTTATCTCACACCATGAATGATAAGAGTATGGTGTCCTTTCGAAAAAAATGTTTTACACTGGTGTCTTATTAGCCTTTTTGGAAAGACTCAGCCAAGTGAGAGCATTCTTGTTATTCTATGGTCCGCGAAATCTTGAAACGGTCTTCAAGTGATTACATCATCATCAATTAAGTTATACAGGGTTTCTTAGAGTAGAGAGGGAGGGAGAGGGGGGAGGAGAGATAGAGAGGGAAAGGGAGGGAGAGGAAGGGAGAGAGAAAGAGAGAGAAAGAGAGAGAGAGAGAGAGGGAGAGGGAGAGGGAGAGGGAGAGGGAGAGGGAGAGAGAGAGAGAGAGAGAGAGAGGGAGAGGGAGAGGGAGAGGGAGAGGGAGAGGGAGAGGGAGAGGGAGAGAGAGAGAGAGAGAGAGAGAGAGAGAGAGAGAGAGAGAGAGAGAGGAGGAGAGAGAGAGAGAGAGAGAGAGAGAGAGAGAGAGAGAGAGAGAGAGAGAGAGAGAGAGAGGGAGGGAGAGAGAGAGAGAGAGAGAGAGAGAGAGAGAGAGAGAGAGAGAGAGGGAGAGAGAGAGAGAGAGAGAGAGAGAGAGAGAGAGAGAGAGAGAGAGAGAGAGAGAGAGAGAGAGAGAGAGAGAGAGAGAGAGAGAGAAGGGAGAGAGAGAGAAGGGAGAGAGAGAGTAGGGAGAGAGAGAGAGAAGGGATGAACAGAGAGAGAGAGAGGGAGGGAGGGGAGAGAGGGAGAGAGAGAGAGAGAGAGAGAGAGAGAGAGAGAGAGAGAGAGAGAGAGAGAGAGAGAGAGAGAGAGAGAGAGAGAGAGAGAGAGGGGGGGGGGGGAGGGGGGGAGGGAGAGAGGGAGAAGGGATGGAGAGAGAGAGAGAGAGAGAGAGAGAGAGAGAGAGAGAGAGAGAGAGAGAGAGAGAGAGAGAGAGAGGGAGGGAGAGAGAGAGAGAAAGAGAGACGCCTAGGCAGCGAGGATCCTCTCCAACTGTAGTCCAGGGAACTCGTTGATATTATTCGGAAGCTGAGTTAAAAACGTGCAAGGAACAGCATCCTAACCTTTCTCGAGATCACTTCTCAAACACTGTTCGAGAAGAGGGATGCTTTTACCACTGTGCTGGACTAGGTCAAGCCTTCGTGCAAGATCTAGTGCTTCTTCCGCTAGGGCACACAAAATTAACGAAAAGTGGAACAGGCACACTCCTGCTAACAGTGGCACAGCATCCTGGTGGGCATCAGGCAAACCTCGCATACTGCATTCCATCACCAATGACCTCTTGTCCCACCCTCACCACGCTTCTCAGCCCACGATTGCTGAATCCTCGCCCCATCAGGTTCAGCTGGAGCCCTGAGGCATAATATGAATGCAGAGGAACAAAAAAAAAAAAAAAAAAAAAAACAGGAAACACATCCAGTTATTTAAACCTTTTCAAGGTAATTCTGTTCCACCCCGAAAAACAAACAAACAAACAAACAAACGGAAAAAAAAGTCTTACTTGCCCATACACTTAGTCGGGTTTTTGCTCCTGTGCCTGCTCATCTTTACATTAGCAGCTGGAAAGTACCATGCCAAACGTCTAGTACAGCACAGCCTTTCCTGCCTCACCCCTGCCAAACACAAGCAAATTATCAATTGACATGCTAACCACCCAGGCCCTAGGGTGCTAGTCCATGACTACATTATCATATATGTCAGGACTCCAAGCCAACATTAGCCTTATTCGCAGCCATGTGAACTTACACACTCCTAATATCGTGTGTAGAACCCTTCCTAAGTAAGTCATTCCCTGATAATTATAGCTAATTGCAGGGACACATGTGGCATCGACGTGACAAGAAGCACGGGACCTTTGGTGGGTGTCCCGCAAGTCTAGCCTTTCCCCAATAGACGTCGCTCTTCCCGATCACCTAGAAATGATGTTCTTCAAAGCAAATTGACCCAGCACCACAGCTCAATCTTGCTGTCTGTTAACGTCCGCATTGGCAAGGAACATTGGAGCAGTGCATACTGGGACATGCACAGGCACATGCCTGTGTTGACGACTGCATCCTTACATTCCCTGTGACAATGGCGATTATAATGCTACCGCCATACATGTTCTTTAAATAGTCGTCCTATGGGGTAGACGCTGTCAAATCGGTTTAGCCCCAAATAAAGCATAACTAATGCTTATATTTCGACATCAGCGCACCATTTATCCATTTGTTGGAAGGGAGAGCACTGCCACTCAGTCATCCATCACCATCCTGGGCGTGGAATTTAAAGATACCCAATCACCTTTAATATGTTGCCAAGAAAGTCGCATGGAGACTAAGCTGTGTGCGGCGCATCCGTCACCTCCTGGATGCCCGGGGTATTTCTTTTCTGTGTGCAGCCCAGTCCAGTCGCTCATGGAATAATGCACCTCTCACATTGTCCGACAGCCGTGAGTAAGATGACACAACTACGCGTTGCCACCAGATCGAAGTGCACTTCGCCAGGACAAAACCTTTTTGCATTTCCTCCTGTCATAATACAGGGGAATGTAGAACCACTTGGTACAGCACACACAGGTGCACAATACCACATCACCAAAACATCCGTTAATACTTGGCTGATGAATTTGTAAATAAAAGATTTGTTTGCTGTTTAGTACCTATAAATCATATAAATGTAAAAGCCGAGGATAGTTTGTACTCCTGGCTCGCTGTTTATGTAAGCAATAACTACTATGTATAATTGTCGAACCATAAAGTAGAGAGAGAGAGAGATAGGGGGAGGGGGATAGGGAGGGAGAGAGGAGAGAGAAGATAGGGAGAGAGGGAGAGAAGAGATAGAGAGAGGGAGAGAAGAGATATAGAGAGAGAGTGAGAGAAGAGATATAGAGAGAGAGTGAGAGAAGAGAGAGATAAGGAGAGAGAGGGGGGAGAGGGAGAGAGGGAGAGAGGGAGAGAGGGAGAGAGGGAGTGAGGGAGTGAGGGAGTGAGGGAGTGAGGGAGAGGGAGAGGGAGAGGGAGAGGGAGAGGGAGAGGGAGAGGGAGAGGGAGAGGGAGAGGGAGAGGGAGAGGGAGAGGGAGAGGGAGAGGGAGAGAGAGAGAGAGAGAGAGAGAGAGAGAGAGAGAGAGAGAGAGAGAGAGAGACAGAGAGAGAGAGTGAGAGAGAGAGAGAGAGAAAGGAGATAGGGAGAGAGAGGGAGAGAGTAGATAGAGAGGGAGAGAGGAGTTAATGCGTGTGCAGAAACTTTATTTGTCTTTGTTCTTTTTTTTAATCCACGCACAATAGTTTGGAAAGCTTATTATTTATCTTTCGTGTACCAAGCAGTGCTTACACAATGAATATAAGATACTATTAAAATTCCCACAAGAGTAGAATTCCATCTTCATTACACAAAACTGAACCTTTGCATTAATGCTTCTGTTTAAAAATTTATTCACAAAGAGTATGAAAATATATGTATACCTATACAATTTCTGTCTGAAGATTTTTCAATCACATTTGAAGTCACAGTTTATGAATGGTATAACCTGTGAACTCTATTGGGCTCTCTCACACTTCCTTGTCAAATAATATTATTTTTCATTTGTGACAGAAGTACATAAAAGATAAGCTTCTTAGATTCATTTGGTGTCATTTTCATATACGATTTGCCTCATAAAAGATGGCTATATGAAACCCAACGCATGATATACAAATACAAGCAAAGCAGAAATGTCCCATAATTTTAAAAGATGAACAATCCATTTGTATCTTTATCTAAAACAAGGAATAACATTTAAGGTTGGAGTGACATGAAATGAAGTCAGTTGTATGACACCACAGAAATAACTCAGGTCTTCAACATATATTTTGAAGACAACTGAACATTAATGGTGGGAAAATAAAGAAAGTGTAAAAGTCATAATACAATATATATTTTATACATCCATTTGAAGAAAATATAATCTATCCTAGTTCATGCCTAAATATTTGGCCAACATTAATGCCAGAATATCTCGGATGTAAAACATCAGTTGGTTCACTCTCATATCCTCTGCTCTCATAAAGGTAATGGTTAATGTACATGAATATATTTACAGTTAAATGGGCTAACGAGGTATAAGTGTTCACTACTGACAGATGATATCAAAGTGAGATCAAAGGCTGATACAAAGGTAATATCAGTAACTAAAATAATTACATTGCCACTTCATGTGATCATGAAACATAAAAATACCACAGTATAGAAGGTTTACATAATAGTAACGAAAATATTAATTGTAGTAGGAATAAAAGGATGAAGAGTAATAACGAGACCAACAATGTTTAAAATAAAGATAATGATTATAATAATGATAATAGTAGTAATAATAACAATTATAATAATCATTATGCTGGTGATAGTAATAATAATAAACAGAAAAAATAACTAGGACATTATATGACAAAAACAGTATTCTAAGTCATGGTCAAAACAGTAATACAGTATTAGTAACATTTGCAATAGTAGCATTAGTAAAAATAATAAGTGAGGTAATAGCAGCAGTAATTATAATAATAAATAGAAATGATAATAGAACAAAGATGTTACAGAAAATATAACAAACTCTCTCTTCTATTGCAATCATTATTATATCTTACAGAGTTCACTTTTCATAACTGATATACAGTTACGATTCACCGGTACACTGACATCACAGTCGTAAGGTTTAAAGACCATAGTTACTGTTAATTACTATAAACTATGAGAATCACTGCACATTTTAAGAAGAAAGTAGTTTTCATGACTATATTCTTAGTAGCAAAGGTTTGATTGTTCATCACAGCACATTTTAAAAGTAACTGTTCATTTTACAGAGTGGACAGAGTGAACATGTTCATCACTAAGTAAACCATGTTAATATTGCACTCTAGTCTAAGTCATTTTGAAATGCCATTAAAATCACAAATACTGAGGTGAACACCATATGCAACACATACGGTAATGGTATATCTTAGACCAAAAATCACAGCAATTGAATGTTTTCTTTCTGAATAAAAAACTCAGAATAGAGTAAGCACAAATACTCAGAAAATATTCACATCACCCATTTCCAGTACTTAAAAAAACATACAACACAGTGAAGCTCCAGGTACACAGATGAGTAAGTAAACATTTATGTACACTCAGAGATCACTCAGTATACAACATACTTTGATGTCACATATATAAAGGCATCACTAGGCATTCACACAATTCACTTTCTTAATTTTCAATAAAAGGATCTTTGATTATATCATCCTTATATAAAGGAGTCTTTTGTAACTCTTGTGGATCGTTCTGTGCTTCTACATCTTCCTTCTCATTCTGGATAGGACTGTCGACAGGAACACTGTATTCACCACGTCCATCTGTTAAAATATATTGATGCGAATTTTACAAATTTATACCATACATACTACTTATATAATCTATGGGCGACATTTTAGTGATGCAGCAGGGGACACTTGCCTCTCCTAAGCTTTCAAAAGGAGTCACTAAATCAGCTACACTAACATAATGTGAAGTAGAAACCATTATTTCTGTCAACTGATGTTGCTAAAAGCAAGATTTGAGCTTACTCCTAAGTTATGTCTACATATAAATGGAGCAAGCTTCCAAGCTACAAGACCAGAAGAATTATTGAAAGCATATTGAAGTACAATTACAATTCCTTATGGATCTTTCCTATCATATAACAGAATAATAGGTCTTATATCAATTCCAGATTGCTTCGGAATGACTAAAATTGGTCAGACCCGCTAATATTATCTGGAATAGGGCTGGGAGAGGGCGTTCCTAAGGCTGGGAGAGGGCATTCCTAAGGCAATGCTTGCCCCCAAGTGTTTATATCATAGCAATTATCAAAATATAGAAGCAAAAATGCACAAATACAATATATATGTTCTTACTGGACTAATGCAATTCATAAGTCTAAACATTTAAAATTTTCATATTGATATTACATGTTATCTTTTCTGTTTAATGCATTACAATTAGACTGGGTTGAATTTAAGATTTTTTATGCAACACTGTGTCTATTCATACTTTATTTTTATAAATTATTCCATTTTTTATGGTTAACTGAAAACATGCAAGCGAGTTCTCTCACCTTGTGGATTCTCTGGATGTATTTTGTAGATGAGTAACTGAACTGCAGCAAAGATCATTGTATACACAGCTAGGAACAGTCCTAGATACAGAAAGGTTTTGGAGCCACCAACTGTTTCTATAAGTGTACCACCAAGGAATCCTCCTACAGCAGATCCTGTAAGATACAAGTTTATATTTAGAAAACTAAATTATGACATTTAGTGTGAAAGTACAAATTGAGAATCTAACAGCACTCTAGTACTTAGAGAGTGAACATTTTATTGCATTTTGATCAATTTCTGAAATAAGTATATCCTTGGTTGTTTTTCAAATATATATCACCAGAAATGGAAATGTCTTCATTCTATCCTTGAAGAAAGAATTAGCCAATGCTTACCTCCAATGAAAAAGGACTTTACAGTACCCTGCATCATTGCTTGGACACCCTTTGGAGCCATGGAACTTGCATATGACATCATATTAGGATAAAACACTGAGAATGAAAGGCCATGCAGCAGGCTGACAGGCAAGAAGTACCATGGATTGACAACTGCTGAGTATAACAAATGGCGAATACTAAACACAACAAGCACCATCAAGAAGGTTAAGATGTTGCCAAGTTTCTTGATGATATAAGCTGTGGAGGAAAAAATGGGTGAATGATTAAGATTGGATAATGCAATTTTTATGATATATAAATTATGCAAACAATGTTTAATATATATGAACTGGTATTGATGAAGCTACACATTTTTTTCTTTTGCCAAGTACAGCATTCTTCTGCACAAATAATGTAAAATGAGGATGCCAACTTTGAAAGGTACTTACAAGAAATATAGAGGAAAGGGACATCTCCTAAGAAGCAGTCACTGCCCACTAAAAGGCCTTGCAGTAACTTGATGTACGGGAATGTTGGGTCCCAGACATTTGCCACATCCTCCACAACAATAAGAAGGAATGTCCATTGGATTCCCATTGTCATCCCAAGCACCAGGACTGTCATCTGGACAGATGTAAATAAGTTAATTAATTGTAAATGACAAGTTAAGGAAAAACACTTCTTGTATTGAGAAAATGAAAAACATTTCCTTGAATACCTTAAAGCAGCATATTCTAGGATTACTACATTGAAACAACAGGTTTACATATTTCAAATGAACTAAGCACAAGCCATCTATATTGACTTACCAGGAACACAATCATCCTCGGAGAACAGAATGTGTTGTACATGGTGCTGGCTGTCAGCTTCTCCTTCTTCGGCACTTCAAACGTGATCTTCGTGGAGGCAATAACATTGAGGGTTAGGAACGTCACAGCGATGACGAGTGCAGGCAGATAATTGACTTTTGGCTGACCCACAGAGAAGAGGTCAACCAAAGCGCCACTCGCCATACCGACGATACCCCAGGCAAGGCTGCCCCACAGTCGCTGGTGGCCATACTTATGCCGATCCTGTCCTAGCAAATAGAAGCAAACTGTGTCCGCCATAGTCGTGGTGGTGCTGTTGGAGCCATAAACCAACATAAGACAGAGGAACATGAGCCAGAATTCTCCCGTCTTAAGTAGGTGTGTGAGGGTGGTATCCTTATGCTCGCCAGACTTCGCGCCGCACACGTATCGGCAAGTGCCATGGTAAGTCACGCCACAGGACAAGTTGTTCTTTTTATGGAAGTACTTATCGAGGTCGACCCCAACGGACATAAGACAAGTACCGTTATTGCACAACTGATGCGGGGGATCCACGCCCAACAGCACTGTAATCTCCGTCCCTTCCCCCACATCATCTCTGTCATCGTCGAGCGAGTACGGCAGATTACACTGGAGACTGCAGTTCCCCGAAGTCCATTCGTCCATCACGCCTGCACTAACGACATCGTTAGAATCACAGTCGAGAAACAGCGGCAAAATTGAGTTTTCGGGTTTGCCAGCACCCGGACAAATTCCCAGGGAGGTGGTGTCTTCTTTACACAGAAGCTCGACCGTGCTGGAGACAGGAGCATCCATCTCTCGCCAAGGAATGCTCGGGACGAAGAACATGGCGGTGAATGAAGCGCCGAGGATGGCCAGACCCACCAGGAAAATAGCGCGGTGGATCTTGAGGGCATCCGCGAGAGCCCCAAATGTGATGGCAGCCTTAGCAGAAGCCAAAGGAGTAACGGTCCACATAAGACCCACGCCCTGGGCAGGTACGCCCTTCTGTCGAACAACCACTGGCAGGAATGGGAGGAGAGCGATTCCTGTAAAGATGTAGTGGCGTGTGAGAAAATTATTCAGAGCAGGAGAAAAGAACTATGCAAATTATAATATATTAGCGATAAATATTTGTGGTTAACGTGTATCAGATATAATAGAATAAACTATTTTCAAAAACACGTGCTGCTTCACATTCCAACATTCTGAAGACTACGCAAGAATCCATACCCATTTGTTTACATTTATATTTCATAGCATTTATCTTTACCCCGCCTCTCTCATTTTTAAATCTCTAAGAAAAACAGCTTCATGTTACCCACATAATAGCCCCAATAATAATTTTCAACAATGCAAACATATTTGACGTAATAAGTCATCACCTACTTGAGCCACCTTTACAGAAATCACACTTTTCGAGTGCCGAAGCGCCTTTACGCCACACATTTGCGTCACATTTATAAACTCACTTTATTTCGTTAACACTAACTGGCCAAGAAAGAGTGAAACCATTGCAGAAGGTCAACTATTGTGCATAAAAATTACTTTAGCTCGTTTCTCGACGGCCTGTCTCGCACGTCTCAAGAACAGCTAAATTGGGAGTAATTGTACCTCTGACAGCTACTCGGCAGGATAAAGGCTCCTCCTTGACACTCCTTGTCCCTGAGGCCAAGGCGCAATAAGTTGCGCCACAACAAAGAATGATACACTTACCACCATACTTGAGGAAGTAGTGAACCTTCAAAGGCAAAAGTTTCTTGTTGATCTTCGGGGCCATGTCGGCGAAGGAGTCCTGAGGTCGAGGGACTCGTATTGGGCAGAGATTCGGACCGGCGCCGGGGTGACGTCTTGAGATCCTTGGCTGCAACGAGAGGCAACGAAGCTTGTAATTGTTACTGAAGCTACGTGCGGGCGTCGCTGATAAGAGCGTCTGTCTGTCTGTCTGTCGCCCTTGGAGTCAAAATTATATGTATGATGACGGTTCTGAATAGAATTTGGGTGGCCATGGTTAATCAGACTTGTCAGATAATCAAAGATTTCAATATCAGCATATTGCTAAAAACAACTATCGACAAAAATAATAAGTAGTTGCTATTGTAATCACATTGATAATAACAATAGCAATAATTACTAAACATTGTTAATATCAATAATCAAAACGAAAGCAATAATAGCCGTGTAACAGTAGTAGTATAAGTACAAAAATAGTATATATTATAATGTCGTTCTCCTTATTACATCCTTATATCTACATTTACTTTACCGATACACATGCTCATAAAAAGTATAATAATTATTTTTTGCAAACCATCACGGATTATGAAAATCCCCAATGAGTATTTACTTTATTGGGTGAGGATTAAAGCAACCATTACAATTAATTTTGATAAAACCTCACAATTAACTTTGATAAAACCTCACAATTAATTTGATGAAACCTCACAGTTAATTTTGATAAAACCTCACAATTAACTTTGATAAAACCTCACAATTAACTTTGATAAAACCTCACAATTAACTTTGATAAAACCTCACAATTAATTTGATAAAACCTCACAGTTAATTTTGATAAAACCTCACAATTTTGATAAAACCTCAATTATGATAAAAAAAATAAATCACAATTAATTTTGTTAAA
>NC_091582.1:11335355-11337855 GCF_042767895.1 Penaeus vannamei | reverse complement strand
TTGGACTCGCCTAGTATGAGTAATGCTGAATGAACTGGCTGATGAAATGGTATTTTTAGACAACATCTTACGACTTACAGACAAGATATACGATACATCTCAAAATAAACACGTTGTCAACAATCTGAAAACTATTCCAAAATGGAGTGAAAACTAGTTTAAGTTTTGCACTCAATAGTACAACATAGGCTTTTATATTAATATAATATAAATTCTGAGACATCCTACCAGTCCCCTACACAGGCTGCGTCAAAAGTTGGGCGATTGCTAGGTTTCATGTTTTAGCGTGGCTGTTTTCATGGAAAAGTATTGACTAACTCAAACATAACAAATGACAACTCTGCAATAAATTGTTTTCCTGGAGTTCCATGAGAAAACAAAATGCAATCGTGTTGAATTCCGAATTCCTGTGGGAGGACTAACTAAAGAGAGCAAAGTCGAGGCTCCTTAGCTTTGGCAGTCTCCAACTTGAGCCCGGCCAACGGACTAAGTTGGCAGGTTGTTCGATCACACACGGATATCCCTTGCTCTGTATTTTTTTCTTTATCCTTACTCCGCCTCAAACCTTCTTAGACCTTGGCTAAAGCCCTTTGATCTGTGAAAAGCAGACGGATAGGTCCGATATCTCTGATCTTTTAGTGGTCGGGCCTTAAAGTAGCCGCTACCTGAATGGTACAGGGTAAGAATACTTAAGGAGAGCAGGGTTAGTCTCCCTCCAGCAAATGAGGTCGATCGCCTGCCGCTTGACAAAATGCCAAAATGAAATTCATAAACGCAGTATCACCTGCTACATGTAAATATCTTGAGCACTGAAACACCAACATTTCCAGCTGCTTCGTCCCTCTGTTAGCACCAGGGGTAGAGGTCGAGCCTGGCAGGATATCAATGTCCTTCTTGGCGTTTTTCTCACCACATTGTTGCTAGCTGTGGCCGTTGTCCGGATACCGTGAGTGTAGGTTGTATAAAGATATATTAAAAACATTTTGAACTTTTTCAAAGAATAAATAGATTCGATATTAAAGCAAAAATCAGGTCACTTCAACATGTCTTTCTTGGGGGAGGAAAATATTCCTTGATTTCCGTTCACCTTCACGCAACTCCTACTGATCTTACACAGACATCTAAAATGCAGCAGAAGACAGCATCTGCGCGTTTTGGCTCAGGTGTTCAGACAGTCTTGGGGTTCTTAACATTTCCTTTGGCCGCCAGGGAATTGGCAATCACACTCGTAAACAGCATATCACTTCGTACCTTGCGTGTGGTATGCAGCAAGCGTCATCACAAATGAAACATTTTTGCAAGAGAACAGCGGGGAGTAGCACGCACGGAGCGCGTACTCACCGTCAGTAGATTTCGATATCAAAATTCTGGTGCCGAATTTTTTCCTTGAACTCGGACACCTGTTCTTTAGAGACGAGCCAGGTGTAGAGGCAGCCGACCTCCTGCAGGTGCGGACACTCTGTAACCAAGCGGGTCATCACCTTACTCGTGATCGGCGAGTTGAGGACACGGATTTTGACAAGGTTTTCCCAGACACCCGCGTCCAGGAGCTGGCAGATAAGGCGGTCGTACAGAACATGTGGATTCTGAAGGACGAGCTCCAGAATCCGCATGTTTTGGCATTTGTTGAGGAACACCTTCAGGTCGTCCTCGGAAAGTTTCATGGAAGCCACCTGGAGGGTTCGGAGGGTCTTGAAGTACTGGATGTTCTCGGGTGCCAGGTGGTACGGGATGTCCTCCCCCAGCAGGTAGCCGTCCAAGCAGAGGCTCTCCAGACTCGGGCAATACTGAGCGAGGCACTGCAGGTGGTTGCGAGTGATGCTCAGCTTCTGCTGCGCGAAGCGCGTGTGGTACGTGTAGAGGAAGAGGTGCGTCATGCGGCCGCCGACCTGCTCCAGGAACCACACTAGCGCATCGCAGTTCACGTCAGCGAACTTTGCGCGCCGGAGCTTCTGAAGACGAGTCAGCTGCTGAAGCCGCGACAGGTCCATTTCCGAATTTCCGATAAACGAGACTTGGATGTATTCCAGGTTCGGGCAGAGGCTCGTGAGGACCGTCAATTGGAATTCATTAAGAATTTCACGCGAATGAAATTCTTTAAGATTGCATTGAACATTTTTATGATCAAGCGTCTGCAAGAACTTGAAAACCTTCTCCATTTTGATGTCCGGAACTCGCAGAATCTCAATATTGGTGAGAACGAGCAGAATGACAGCCACGCCTGCTTCCGTCACCTTCGTCATGGAGAATTTGATCTCCTTGAGGGACCGCGAGCAGCGCGAGCTCGGCTGCAGCCTCCCGCCTTTGCTCAGGACCTCGATGATGTCGCGGAGGCCGTCCTCCAGCCCGCACAGCCGCAGTACGCCGTCATCGTTGACGTCGTAGCAGCCTCGAAGGTCGATGCAGTGGAGGTGGTCGCAGGTTCTGGCCACGATGTCGATCATGTGGTTGTTGCAGAAGTCGGTGCAGTTGAGGTAGGTGAGGTTGCCAAGAGTGTGCA
>NC_091582.1:11307855-11310355 GCF_042767895.1 Penaeus vannamei | reverse complement strand
TTTGGAAAGCTGACAAGCCTCCCGCCTGCTTGCCCGCGAGGCAGCTGCGGTTGGCTTCTGTTGAGCCGATTCTTTCCTTGGCGTCTCAGTCGCACTGAAATAAAAGTGCACCTGGATGCTTTCAAGGCGGATTGTGCCACTGGTGGGCACGCAGGAGACAATCTGAATAGATCTTGCTGGGAATCCTTCCTGGATAGACTAATGATTCGCAATTAGGAGGGAAAAGTACCCGGTCTCTAAAACTTGAGCAAATGAAGGCGGCAAGGCTCGGGATGCGCGCCCGTCACTATGTCGACACTGAATCTCGTTGCGCAAAGGTCGAGCGTCAGAAAAATGAGAGATGAGACGCAACACTCGTGGAAAAAGCCGACTATATGGCTATTATATCAGTAATATAAAATTGTGATCTTGGGTAATTTTTTCGTGTCAGAGAACGTGGAAAACATTACTTTGTTTGACGCATTCCTCTTTCGAAATAATAGCAATCATGAATGAAACTTATTATAGATTTGTATTTTGATAACATTCCCACGAGGTAATCCTATAAATAGATCAGACTGGGGAAGTGGAAAGATGAAAATAAAGCTCAAATGAAAAATAACGAGTGTTTGGTTATTTGTGCGTTTGCGTGCGCGCGCGTTTTTTTTTTTTTTTCTTTACATATTTCCCAACCCGAATGCGTATTTACAAGAAATGGAGAATAAAGTGTTAGCAAACACATGCAATACAATCATTTGCATGCAGCTTCAAGGTTACGGCAGCAATGTTTAATATTATCTTTATTGCCATTTAGTGAGAAAATAAGCACATTCCTTTTCCTACTTCTTGCTCTATCAGAATCACATTTGTTGTTTTCTTTCGCGTGCCATTCTTCTCGACAAACAATGCATCCGGACTTTTTGATCTCCCGCCGCGGAAACGTCAGAGCTTGGCAAGCCTCGGACGCGGATTGATATCGGACAGCGCGGGCTTGGTCCCTGAGTTGCTGTCTCTAACCGCAAGTTTTCTTCCGTTGCAAGTTATTTACGTTTGAAAAGCTGCACGGTAATATAATAGCCTCGTTGGTTTGTTCGTAATTAAGAACACGTGACTTACATAAACATTTATATCGTTCATCGACTCTGATCCATTTAAGAAAGCATGTTTTTTTCTCTTCTAGTAGGTGGCTAACTCACTCAACATAAACGATCGTTCTAGATATTAAATATATGGACCTGTGCCGGGAAAATTGCGCCCAAATCGACATTCTAGTTTTTAATCGGATGCAACAATGGCGGGAAAAAAAGCATCGAAGGACCATGAGGAGGCGGGACTAAGAGATCCTTCAATGAACAGATCTGTGTTTTGTCTACGCACGTGATTGAGCGGTCAGCACTCGGGGCGCAGGGTCGGCGGGGGGCGGGTGTGCGAGCGAAGGAGGGACATGGACCATTTGATAGAAATGAATAACCAGATACAGAGAGAGAGAAAGGGGGGGGAGAGATAGAAGGAGAGAGAGAGGGGGGGGAGGGGAGAGAGAGGAGAGAGAGAGGGAAGGAGAGAGAGAGAGGGAGGGAGAGAGAGAGGGAGGGAGAGAGAGAGAGAGAGGGGGGGAGAGAGAGAGAGAGAGAGAGAGAGAGAGAGAGAGAGAGAGAGAGAGAGAGAGAGAGAGAGAGAGAGAGAGAGAGAGAGAGAGAGAGAGAGAGAGAGAGAGAGAGAGATAAGAGAGGGAGGGAGGGAGGGAAGGAGAGAGAGATAAAAGGAGGTGGAGAGGGGGAGGGAGGGAGAGGGAGAGAGAGAGAGAGAGAGAGAGAGAGAGAGAGAGAGAGAGAGAGAGAGAGAGAGAGAGAGAGAGAGAGAGAGAGAGAGAGAGAGTGAGTGAGAGAGAGGGAGAGTGAGAGAGAGAGAGGGAGGGAGAGAGAGAGAGAGAGAGACAGACAGAGAGAGAGACAGAGAGAGAGAGAGAGAGAGAGAGAGAGAGAGACAGAGAGAGAGAGAGAGAGAGAGAGAGAGAGAGAGAGAGAGAGAGAGAGAGAGAGAGAGAGAGAGAGAGTGTGTGGAGATAAGCTAATATGTTTTATACTCCGAAAACAGTCAGATGAAACTAGTTCTTCTTTGACTATCAATAAACATGGTAGCACACATGTTTTGGCAGTTCTGGAGTTCGGAAGCCGCAATGATATCGATAGTATTATAGACGTTGCAGATCCCTTAACCTCCTGTCCAAAGAAAACCAGAGTCGCCCTGCGTCTTCAAAAGAGACTTTTGAAGCGTCTAAATCAATGGATATCAAGAGAAATATCATGTAAACCCTACGTCAACTTTACTCCGGGTGCCACTTAATTAAAGGTCCGGCCAGAAGACCCTCAAATACGATTAGCGAAATGATGTTGCAGTCAACACCTGTTCGCATCACAGACCCTCCTCGTGATGGAAAATGCCGGCTTGACCTTGACTGAGTCAGCACAAATTCGGTCTTTAAGTTCGAATGACCAGAGTTATTAGCCGAGTGCTACGCCCC
>NC_091582.1:11290355-11295355 GCF_042767895.1 Penaeus vannamei | reverse complement strand
TCTGTTGAATGCAACAGGGGCAGTGTGATAGTGAAAGCCTCGTCCATCTGGGATAGTCTCAGTCCATGGAATGAGAAGCTTTGTAGTTAAAGGGTCTTTGGGTGCATTGCTGAAATCAGTTTTCTGAGCATTTGCAATTTTTCTCGGAAAATATCTATCTATCTGTTTATGCTTTTTTGTGGGTGATACTTTATTTTTGCATTTAACAGAATCATCTATAAGATATTCATCTACTAAGCTCTGTAACCATTCTTTCTGCTTCTGTTGTTGGGATTGCTTGCCTTTCTTGACTTTTTTTATATTTAATCTCAAGTCCCAAACATTTTCTGAGGTACTTTCATCTGTACATTCCTTTTCATCAATTGCAAAGTCTGGAAGTCCCATGAACATTTCACATAAACTGGTGGCAATAACACTGTCTCTTTTAACAAGCTTTTGTAAAAATTGAGATCCCTCCATATACTGATGTTGCTCTGCTTTCTCTGCAGTCGAATTTACATGATCCTGCCAATGGCTTAAAATTCTTTTGCCAATCTCTATGTCCTCCTTGTTAACTAAATCATCACTACTTTCGGAAAGTTTGAAATGTTGTGAAAAGACATCTCCATACTTATTCAAGTTAAGAAGACACATTTCATTTTCATTTTTTGAAGGTATGAAAGATGCTAACCCAATGCAATTACTGGAGACATGGTCATAAGCTTCATGTGTGAATGATATTTCTTCTGAATGAGTAAAGTTTATTGTGTCCTGAGCAATGTTAAAATGTTTTGGAAGGCTCTTGCTTGTGCACCACGAGGAAGAACCACTGTGAACCCAGTCATTCAGTATTATGCACACTTCATTATTTTCTTTTCCTGACAGCATAACAGCTTCAGAATCTCCAAATTTCTGCGTAGTTACAAATGATGGGACATTTTTTTAGCCTATGCTGCCACATCATACTTGGAGTTTTGTTATATCTTTCATCAATACACAAGCACACCTTTTGAAGTTATAACATACAAGTATGGCAATTCTTCACATTGTGAAAAAACACTAATTTCCTCTATTCCTGATATAAATTTCTTCATACTGCTTGTATTTAGTAAAAGTCTCTTACAACTATTAGAAGTCTGTCCACTGATTCGGGTATCACATAACCATAATGAAGATTTATTGTTAACAAGAACAGAAAGTGGATGTCTTCCAAACTCACAATGGAAAGAACATTTTTTAGATGTCATTTCTTCTTGAAAATTGCATGCCCATACTGCATCTGGATTCTTAGAACCAGCATCCTTTACAAGCAGTTTACCACTTTCTGACGCTACAGTATAATAACCTGGTAGAACGTCACTGAGGTCAGCCCCAGTTAGAGTAGATGTCTTACTACAAACATTTTGATAGAATTTACCCTTGCTGGAATTCCCACGTAAAGAAAAAACACCAATTTGCTTTTTAGACCTTGTGAGAACATATGCAGAATTGTTTACATAACTAGCTACAACCTGATATGTAGGAAAAGGAGATGTGTACCCTGCATGCTTCTCTAATCTGTAAAATCCACAGTTATTTGAAACATCATTTTCAATTATGTTACTTCCACCTTCCAGCCTGTAGATATTAATCCCATGATTTCCATCTTCATTATTTGGATATACAACAGCCTTCTCTTCACCCATCTCCAAAACATCCAAACAGTTTCCTCTATCCTGGTCAACTGCCACATTATTCCAAAAGTCTGCTGAATTCCTAGTATTATTTGGAAATGACAATGGATATGCAAAGCTAAAAGTTTTCTTTAATGGAAAGGCTCCTCCATTGTTTTTCAAACTCTGGAACCTATAACAGTTCGACTTGCAAGACAAGGGTTGCCGCTCACCAATAAAGTTGTCTGTTAAGGAGAGAATTGAGAAATTAGAAATCTATTAAATGAATATATTAACGCAAAATCAATATCTATCATGAAGTTAACATGAAGAATATTAATCAGTGATAAAGGGTGACAAAGCATATCAAATAGGTTATTGAAATAGATAAACATAAACACACACACACACACACACACACACACACACACACACACACACACACACACACACACACACACACACATATATATATATATATATATATATATATATATATATATATATATATATATATACATATATATATATATATATATATATATATATATATATATATATATATATATATATATATATATATATACATATATATATATATATATATATATATATATATATATATATATATATATATATATATATATATATATATAAAAGATATATATATCTGTGTGTATGTGTGTGTGCATGTGTATGTGTGTGTGCATGTGTATGTATGTATGTATGTATGTATGTATGTATGTATGTATGTATGTATGTATGTATGCATGTATGTGTGTGTGTGTGTGTGTGTGTGTGTGTGTGTGTGTGTGTGTGTGTGTGTGTGTGTGTGTGTGTGTGTGTGTGTTTGTGTGTGTGTGTCTCACTCTCTCTCTCTCTCTCTCTCTCTCTCTCTCTCTCTCTCTCTCTCTCTCTCTCTCTCTCTCTCTCTCTCTCTCTCTCTCTCTCTCTCTCTCTTCTTTTATCTCTGATATAGATCTGCTATTTAGATAATGGTAAACTCTTGATATGTTATTTGGAAAATAGAATAATTCTTGAATAATATTTATGACAATATTTCATATCTCATGATTATTTTCCAAATGTTTACAATTATTTAATTGCCAAAAATAACGAAATGAATATGTAAAAGACAGATTGAACAAGAAATATTGAAAGTAATGGGCTTCTTGTTAGTTTGGAGGGGGAACACTAACGAGGTGCTGAACATCAGTCGCTGAAATGACAAAGCTATAAGAATATTCCCTTAGCCTTGGGTTAAGTGAAGCTAGACTTGGCCCTTCATTGGGTGAGTGAGCAAGCGTGAGCTGGGAAGGGGGTCGCTGGGAAGTGACCAATCTGCCCAGGTCTAAAGACTGTCACCCAATAATTTGACACTCTAAATTATATGTTAATAATATAAGTTTCGCAGCACCTACATCCTATATAGCAATCATCATTATATTAATGGACCGCTGCACACATTCACTGCATTTCTTCTCACATCATCTATTTTCACCAACAGTTTCGGAAACAATAAAATAAATTAGACTGACTGGCGATGCACTTTAAATTTATTTGTCTTAAACTTTAAACTGATATAAATAAAAATACTTTCAATAAGTATATGAGTGTAAAAGGCGGAGCCAAGTGGCCCATCATACTTAAGCTAACCCTAACCAAACCATGCTTTGCGATTCATGAACGCGACTGGAGGTCATGGTTTGTAGGAGGGACCCAAATGAAATATAAGGAAAAAAAAGGAATTGATATCTAACCCTTTGCACCTCATTATCCTTGAAATTGGTTGGCCAGAGCCATTTATTAAAGTTTGGAAGCTCAAGAGGTGCTATTTGAAACAATACATTATTCACGCCCACAAATATTACACACAGTGTGTGTGTGTGTGTGTGTGTGTGTGTGTGTGTGTGTGTGTGTGTGTGTGTGTGTGTGTGTGTGAGAGAGAGAGAGAGAGAGAGAGAGAGAGAGAGAGAGAGAGAGAGAGAGAGAGAGAGAGAGAGAGAGAGAGAGAGAGAGAGAGAGAGAGAGAGAGAGAGAGAGAGAGAGAGAGAGAGAGAAAGAGGAGACAGAAAGAGGAGACAGAAAGAGGAGAGAGGAGAGAGAGAAGAGAGAGAGGAGAGGAGAGGAGAGGAGAGGAGAGGAGAGGAGAGGAGAGGAGAGGAGAGGAGAGGAGAGGAGAGGAGAGGAGAGGAGAGGAGAGGAGAGGAGAGGAGAGGAGAGGAGAGGAGAGGAGAGGAGAGGAGAGGAGAGGAGAGAGAGAGAGAGAGAGAGAGAGAGAGGGGGGGGGCTGTACACATGTGGAGGTTTGTTGTCCTTAGCCAAAGCACCAAAGGAAGGATAGCAAAGGGCAACTATTCTACTTTCGAAATCTGACTGCCTTGTACTGTTCTCACACAATAAGTTTAAGAATATAATTCTAATCAAATAGGTGCCATCATTTCATATTGCAAATACTATATAATAGACAATATTACAACAACTGTAATTCATGGAACAGGAGAGTGAGGTCAAGTGAGGTCCTATATTGACTAATTTCCATCAAATCTGGCACATTGGAGATTTGATGGCCTTTTCCAGAGCCGACAAACAGGTCATCGCGTCGCCTTTAATGACAATGGTGAGCACGAAATTTTTGTTAAAACAATCAGGTCTTACCATTCTCAAAGACATGGTGTGGCCCTACCAGCGTAGGTGCAACATTTGGCCAGTCTGGATAAGGGCAGACAGAACGTAATCTCCGGACAATAAGGCTATCCCTGAATGTCCAGCCCGTAGTAGACCAATGTTGCCCCTCCATCAAGGATGCTACTGGTCATACACATAGAAATCAACGGTGCTGAGTTTTGGCGCTCCTGCTGCCAGGATGACATGGAAGTGAGGTCTAGCAGGACTTCGTTATCCCAAAATCCTCATGCGTGTGTTGATCAACGAGTTGCCTAAAGCTGATTTCATGGGACATTTCATATCTAATTTGGAATTACTTCCATAAGTTCTGGTAATTGAATTTACAATTTTAAGTAGTTTATCAGTATAGTAAACCTACTAGAAAAGGAATTTGAGCCTTTGAACTGTATATTGATATTCATGTAAATAAACAAAAGCTCACATGTGATTTCCCTCACGTGTTTACTTATGCACACAATAATTAGGGAAGCCTTTTTTGATATGATGGAATCTATCCTATGCTATCGACCTTCGTAATATATACCGATTTCACGAATGAACGTAAAACCCACCACATTAAATGAAAAATTGCGAAAGGAATATATTTTGCCTGCGTAATCCACGTCGCTACGTAAAATATTCCGAACATTTCACGCAATTTGCACGAAACACGTCGGTACATGTTTGGTTGTTATGGTTGTG
>NC_091582.1:11272855-11285355 GCF_042767895.1 Penaeus vannamei | reverse complement strand
ACATCATGATTTCAGGAAAAGGATATACAGCTGACCATAAAGCAAATTTCAAAGGAAAGCAGTCCTGGAGATCACTTGGTTGCTCTCCTCACCATCACAGCTCTTGTGGAGAGAGCCTTAGGGAATGTAGGTGCACAAAATGCTCAGTAGTTTATCTATTTTTTATGCTATTATTATTAAAAGTGCTTCCTATCCATTTGCAATGTAAATCAGTCTTTGTTAGTTTGATTGTGCACCTAATCATAATTATTTCTGGACTTAATTTATGACTTGAATTATATTTTCAGGTAATGCTTCTCAAATGTAAGCAAGTGCCATTTCTTTTAAAAGATCTTCTAGCTACTCCTGAACTGGACGAGTTGATTGGAAAAGTAAAAGTAAGTCATTTTTTTATATGAAGACTAGTTTAACCTGTATGCAGTATAGTGGTCTGGTTGTTTTACATTTTTTACAAATGAATTGTTGTTGTCACATATTTTATGGTGTATGGCCAGTGGTATATTGAAGTTTTCTGGTGTATTTAAATTTTTTAGTCCAATCTGAGAACATGGGAATGAGCCTGAAATTTTTTAAAATTAATCACATGATTATTATAATCACAATGTTCCATATATGCAGTGCTTTGTATTTTATTACCATTACTGCATATAATTGGAAACAGACAAAGTATAGAGCATCTGACAACTATTTGAAGAATATCAGAAAAAGATTCTCTTTGCTTTTCAGAAACTATAATAATTTTTTTATGCAATAACACATTTGTTGATTCCTTAGCACCACTATAATTAGTCATATTTTTTAATAGGTACATATGTTGATTGTAACAGATTCATCATTGAAATAGTATACTATCATATTATTATTATTGTTTGTGTTGAGGACATGTCACCATCAAGTTTTTTATATTGTGTTGTACTTATCCTTCTTTTCTTATTACTCTTACTTATGACTGTTTTACAGTAGGAGCCCAGCAGTATTTCTTTTATGTCACAAATATTGTTTTTTGTAGTTATATGATTCATTGGCATTGTTGTAAGCCATGTATAGATCATATTTATATAAGTTTATCTCCTATGAAAAATAAAATATTTTAATAAATGAAATGTATTCACTGATGTTAGGTAGACTATCACAAGCTTATAAGACAACTCTGTTTACTTATGGTTTGAAAGAAACTTATTCTAAAATGTCTGCTTATAGAAAAATGTGATGTCCTTATCATGTATTTGATATTAGAAAACAATACAGTAACACAATGTTTTATAACAGGTCCAGTTGCTGATAGTGATGCTTGGCTCAGTACTAGGCCTCAATCTTCGCAACATTGCTTGGCATGGATTCTTGAGTCCCCATGAAACAAGTCAAGCTTTTGTTGCAACAATTATCTTCATTCTTGCTGACTGTGGAAGGATCCTAAAAAACACAAATAAAATCAAGAATATCCCATGCAGGCCACATGTAACCTTTGAAGAGGTAAATTTTATTCAATATAGCAGTAAAACTTTTAATGAAGTCAGTTTTCTCTATCCTCCATTGATTGCATTCCTAGTGGCAATTTTTTTTTGGACTGTCAGATAGAATAAAGAAGCAAGTCAGTATTATGAGTGGTCAGTTGACACTCCTCTTGATTAATACTTTGCATATTTTTCCATTTTTAACCTGCTTTGCTCAGATTTCTAAATGTCAGGCTTGTATATTATATAATATTTATTAAACTGGTGGGAATGCATCTATTATTTTAACTGAATATTTTATATATATTTATATATATATATACTGCTGTAACACAGCCAGACAAAAAGTAGTCTTTTACTGCTGTAGTAAGTGATGACCTAAACAACTGATATAATAAGAAAAAATCTCATTATGTGGCACTAATTAGTCTATTTGTAATTATATTACAATATACTATTAGCAAAAAAAAAAAAAAAACTTTGAATTGTCATGTTGCCTCTAGTTAAATATATCAGACATATTGGTATATTATGAGTAAAATTTTATTTTGATTCCCCTTTTCCTGTTTACAGGCATCATACCTTAGCAGTGTATTTGATAATATGACCGTCCCCAAAAAAGCTGTTTTGGAAGAGGTGATAATGAATTCCAGTTTTGTTCCAACTGTCATGTATCCTGCATGGAAAAAGGCCTTAGAGCTTTTGGAAGAGGAGCAGTAAGTGACGGCAAACTTTTTAAATTCCTTTTATTACAAGCTGTGATTCAAAAGCATACATCGGTATGTTTTATGTTTTATGTGTGTGTGTGTGTGTGTGTGTGTGTGTGTGTGTGTGTGTGTGTGTGTGTGTGTGTGTGTGTGTGTGTGTGTGTGTGTGTGTGTGCGTGTGTGTGTGTGTGTGTGTGTGTGTGTGTGTGTGTGTGTGTGTGTGTGTGTGTGTGTGTGTGTGTGTGTGTGTGTGTGTGAGAAAGAGATAGTAGTCTTACAATGTAAGGTGTCGTTTGCAATACTTTATGATTTACTATTTAGTCTTGTCTATTATAACTGTTGTTCTATAAAATGAAGTAGGAACATTATCATCTCTTGCTTAGACTAATCATTCTCTTGAACATTTGCTATATTATATTTCAGATGGGGCTTGTGTGTAACTCTTCTTCTTCCCTTGATGGAATGTTCCATGAGGGGAATGTTTGCTCATGTTAACAAAGTCTCAGAGAGAATACTGACTGCAGAAAATTCAACATTATACACCACCATGGATGAAATACTTAATGAATATATGGAGAGTGGTACATCTTCTCAGACAATGGTTAAAAAGTTTTTTAGTTGTTCTGCTGGTGTTCACAATTTGGAAAACAGAGAACTTGGTGAGGTAACCAAGTGCACATTTTCAAATAATAGGGTAGAGCATGCAGATCAAGGAAAGGAGAACAGAGAATTAGATACTTTAGAGAAAAAGAATCAAGTTCAGTTTACTATAGGTACAAAACTAAATGAAGCTCTACATGACCTTCTGAATTTTATCCAAGGCCCACGCATCAGGGACAGAGTGAGTCATGGAGAGGCCAAGCTACAAGAAATCCCAAGATTTATTACATGCCACATTATATATCTTAGCCTTCTGGTGCTCTCTTCAGGAGGTTCAGATAATGATGAAGCTCCCAGTGATACTACTAATAAAGTGAAATGTATAAACTTGAATGGTGCAGGTGAGGAGTATGTATTGAATGATAAATTAAGAGGAAATATCCAAGAAAATACAAGTGATACAAAATGCCCAGAACATTGTCCTCCTCCCTCTGATGAAGCATGTTCCCAGGATAAAAAATGTACCAATGACAATTATCTCTCAGATCAAGGCAAAGAACTGATTGTTACACTGAAGAGAAATATAAGGCATTACAAGTGCATTTTCCATCCAAGTGCCTTATTGCACAGGAAGCTTATTCATGCTGTGTCATATATCTCAAACTGGATATATTGGGATAAGGTAGATTCTTTAGAACTTGATTATTCAGAGTGGGAATCTTGGGATAAGATACAGTTACCTAGAGCAATAACATACCCTCCTTTACACATTTCTCACAATGTGTGCAACCTTCATAGTATGGAAGATTTTCTTGTTTTAGTAAAAGACATACAGTACAGAGTTTTGTATAGACCCAAACAGGAGGTTGAATTAATATCTATTTTGCACAGAATTACAGCATGCATTTTAGCAACTCTTGAAAAGACGTATGAGAATATGACCTTAAAATATTCACAATATATTAACAAAAGATTAAGATCCAGACAAAGAGAGACATACCGGAGACAACTTATTGCAGTTCCAGTAATTGTTTCATGTTGTTATCTTACAAGTCAAGTGATTTATTTACTCTTCTTGGCTATTAACAGGTCTGGAGACTTAAGTCAGTCTTCCTTTACGTGTCTTATGAGAGTGCTAAAACCTGTACTGAAAGTCACTGAGAATTTAGTGACTCAAACCAGCTTGAGTGTAAATCGCTGGGATGAAGCATCATCTTTATCTGTTAATAATATTGATCATATAAGAAAGAAGTTTACTCATACACAAGAGGGAAAGTAATTGGCACTGCCTGTGTCAGTTCAGAATTCCCAGAAAAAAACTTGCTGATAAATGAGACTGCATTATTCTTGAAATGAAAAAAAGTTTTATAAATGCAAGTAGAAATTATTAATCATATTTTTATAGTAGTAATTATCTTTAAAGATACATTATGAAGTATATATATCAAGTAATTTGTTAGTCATGAACAAATATGCATAATTAATCCCTATTAAAAGCAATAAACAGCAAGATGGGTTGGACGATTTACCTTTTGGGTTAAAAAGACTTAAATCTGGTTTGGAACATCTAAAGAACTGGAATGAGTATTATTGGCTGCTAATTTATGTTAAGTACCTGAATAAAAGTATAACCACCAGCTGCCAATAGGCATTCTGCTATTGATGTTTGACACACTTGAAAGTAAAAATTTTCCAATTTTAGTAATACCTATTCAAATTATCAATAATTACCCAAAAAGAAAATCTGAAAATATATATGCACCCAATGTGTATTCTTATCATAATATAAAGGGGAAATATGATAGGTGATTACAATTTCTAAAGCCAATAAAATGTGTTCCAGATTGCATCATTATGACTCTCATAATATAAGCATGCCCAAGGAATGGTAATAGTGCATTTGTAGTTTGAATTATATCTAAAAGAAGGAAACTATTACAGTATGTATGGACACCTGAACTTACCTTCCTTTTGGTGAATTTCTTATTGCCCTTGCAGTCCCTCACTTCTTTGCTTCTCATATATAAACAGACTATGATATAGAATTTGTTATTGACATTGTTCAAAATAACCCTGTAATATCTTCTGGTATCTTTTTCCTTGTCTCAGATATTTAATATGATAAGAAATGAGGACCTCATTTCTTTGCCTTGTGTATAGTCTATTTTAAAACAATGTTACTGTTTAAAATAAGTCAGTTTAGTCCCAAAAGAACTGCTCAGAAGATATTTTTCCAGTTTGAATCACCCATCAAAGGTGACAAATAAAATAAAAGAAAAAAGAAACACTTAGCTTCATAATTTCCAAGTAAGGACTGTGTTAGAATATTACTTACCATAATCTGTGTATGCCCAGGTACAACATTGGATGTGCAATTGCAAGTTTATATTTTCAAATACACAAGAAATAAAATAATCTAATTTACACGTTTTTTTTATTTTTTTTTATTAAAACTGTGCCAGTGTCTCCTCTCACTACTTTTTTTCCTCAAATCAATAAATTCCTCATAGCATCCCTAAAATTTTAGGGACAGATATGCCAAGTCCAATTTAAATTTTTCTTAATCTTTTTGTTTACACATAGATGGGTTTACAAGTGCTTATCAATAAAGTCAGTTGCCAATTCTACCAGGTCAACCTTTTTATCCTTTTCATTGATTTATTCCTATCAGTATTTTTTTTCATGCAAAGCAAAAGTCATGCAATAAGTTGTACTGCATTGCTAATGTGATGTATTTTTATGTAACATACTAGAGTTACAAACAAGAAATCAACATTGCAAAATAATTAAATCTTTCTTGCAATCACTTTGCAAACTTTATAACCAAGCAGCCAATTTTAGATTTATATCTATCGGTGTAAAGACAGTGAGGAAACAGATTGTTGAAAAAAATTAAAAATGGCCTTGACTTGCAGTTACCAATTTATTGTAGTTTGCAATATATGTGTATTTGGTCATGCTTGAAGCACAAGATTTCTACTTTTTATTGCCCCCACCCCCTACATCCCCCAGTAGGTCCAAGATCTTGGTATTAAGTCACTTTAAATCACCACACATAAAGTAAAAAAAGAAAACAAATTGTGGCAAAGCTGGGATTAGATAGGAATGTACCATATAATATTTTTCACAGGTCTAATTATGGAGTAACTACTGTACATATGAAAAAGGGAGAACAGCTATAACATGATTAAAATTTAATTTAATGATTTCATAAATAGTGAAAGATATTCAAAGGAACAATAATAGATTTTCTTTGCATTTTTTCTGTGTGATTGTATTTGCAGGCAGCATCCTTGGAAGACTAAATGATATTTTTTCATTTGTTTTTATTTACAATAACAAGAAAAAAACTATATAACAAAAAAGTATGTACAACACTAAATAATTTCTCGAACAAGAGCAGCCATATGATCAACACCACAGCTAACTTTCAGAACTTCACCAGCAATAGCAACCTAGAAAAAATAATTTGATATCAGTAGCTTGAAAATGTTCATTACCAATCTTCATTTTCACTGTAACGTAACCATCAATTTCGTTTGCCATAGAGGGAAGTTTAATTTCTTACCCGCACAGGAAAATACTGATCCTTAATGTGTCCTAAGCCTAAGCATCCTCCAGGATTCTTGCCCCATGTAAACAGACATCCATGGCTGTTTATTGCTGCTAGTATGTTGATACCACAGGTTACACTAACCACCTGTAAGAGGTAGAAGACAAAATAATATAATAATTAAGTATAGCAAATTACATTTCCCTTACTAGAAAATTGGAAAAGAAATATGTCCAGGAAAATTATTTTGGAGACAAAATATGCAAAAAAATCTATATATATGCAAAATGATAATCCAATTTCTTGGTATTTGAGAATGATTTAAAAAGGAACAAACACTTATCCCTAAATAACTTCACTATCCAAACTTTATTCAACTTACTTTTGCATCTGGAGTTAATTCATTCTTCCCAAATAAAGTACTAGGTATATGGGTTGGAGTCTTTGAATAAGTTACTTCTGGTCCCTTACCAATAGGCCCAAAACCCCAACTGAACACCTGTCCATCCTCTAGAAAAACAAATACAGATATATCAGAACTTGAATCTTAGCTACTATTCTATAAAATCACATACATCAGTATCAGCATGTATCCAACTTCAGAGTAATGAAACTTATACAAACCATTCAATAATAAACACATAGTTCCTGAAGCTGCCACATCCACCACCTTCCCAACACCGGGTAACTTCAACTTTCTAGAGGTATGTATCTGCATTTCATTGGTCACTGAATTAAGTTGCTGGTACTCAGAGTTTCCCCAACCGAACACCTCTCCTTTATCTGGATGATTTTCATAAAAAAAGAATTTTTCTATAATGTTGATGACTCTGATTACAAATTCTGATACTGCCTATCCAAGCCAAGACATGCTGGAAATTAGGGAACATTCGGAATTAAATATCAACTATAAACTTAGTTTATTCTTTAAAGGGACCACAGAGGATTACTAACAGAACATGTTTTGCAATAAAAAAGCAGCAAAAATTTATCAAATTGCAAATCATCTTACCATTTACAGCCAAGACACAATCAGCTCTACAGGATACTTTCACCACCTTCTCTCCTTCAATATCACCAATAACTGGGCCCACATGTGGCTCATTATCATAATGGCCTCGACCTGTTTGACCATCTGCTCCCCAGCCACAGGAATAAACCACTCCATCTTTAGTCAAAAAGAAACTGAAAATATTAAATATAAGAACACATTCCGTCTTCATGAATAAAAAATATATTAATGTATGAGATATGGTAAATAGCAGATAACTATATACGATAAATATATATCAATTTGTATATCAAATTAATTCCACAATTATAAAAATATAAACTAACTGATATTTGTAAGTCTCACATATACATTGAAAAAATATGATTGTCAGTAACATCTTACCTAGTATCCTGACCACACTCCACTTGTGCTATGTCCAGCTGATCTAGTATTCTTATCCTGTTGTAAATTGTTTGCTTTCCATAATCCTCATCAGTAATAATAGATCTGCCACACTGTCCATATGCATTATTTCCTACTGTCCAGACACCTTCCTTATCCGTCACCATGACAGTGTGAGCTCTACCAGCTGCAACCTTAAATAATGATTTTATAGTGATTGTAGATATAAGCAGATAGCTTTGTAAATAAGCAAAATGCACACATAGTAACAATCAAATATCACGATTCAAAAGTAATACTTTATTCATATTGTTCAGTACTGATATTCCTGCATGCCAGGATTACCCCTACATTGTATTGGTATCAGCATGCAAAAAACTTTAAACACTATTTGGCTAGTTTCTACCCTCAGATTTACTAGTTTGAAAAATCTGCTACTCCAACAATTGTCCTGTCCCTAGCTAGTGATTTTTTTTTATTACATTTTCATATTATCTGCTTTTCCATTATACTAGTAAGCCTTTGAAAATAAAAAAACCTCCTGAATCTAATCTCTTCTTAACTGATATTTGACAGCCTTGTACACACTCACCTTGATGACATTAGTGGTTTTGCTTACTGGGACCTCAATTGGTGCAGGGGATATTAACATTCCCAGAGGGTGATCTCGTCTCGGCTGATGGCCACCTGAAAAAATAAAACAAAAACTCAGTTCAGTATTACTGAAATAAAATCCAGTAATGAAGTATCATACTACAAACCACTTAAATAATGTATGTATTTTAGACAAGCTGGGAATTAAGTGAAGAATGGTTTAGAAGAAAACAATGAAAGACATTAGTAATATTCTAAGTAGAATATGTAGAACAAATCCTGTTTATAATTTATTATCCTTTTTATAATTTGTTTCCTTTGTATTTATTTTTATTTTTCTAGTGTCACCATAACCTTATTCTCTTCTTTCCTACATTCCTCTTTTCCCTCCTTTATTTCTCTGCCCCCTTCCCTCAATTCTACTTTATTCAGTATTGTTTTTTTCCAATTCTTACTCTTTCTCTCTTCCTGTCTCTCTCACCATTGCATAGTACCCTTCAAACTCTTGTTAGCATGCTGAATGTCCTTGGTTCTTTAATGAAACTACAATGATCTGCTTTAATTATTGCAATAATATAACTAAGAACATATAAAGAAATGAGAATGAGAATTTACTGTAAATTTGCCGTAAAGAACAAAATAAATACCCAAATAAATGTCAAAACTGTGTTCACTGATAATCATTAATCTGATCCTTAAAAAAAATTAATGAAATAGATATGCTTCAGGCAAACTGCTAGCTAGTGGACACATAATACTAACCTACTTGGGAATCAGTATTGAGACCTGTTCCAAAACAAGAAGCCTCTGGAGTTTTATTGACGGCAAAAACAGTGAATCCATAACCACATGTTAAATCTGTGACCTGTAAAGATAAAAATGAAATAATGGTAAAGTATTATGAGAAGAGGATAATGAGAATGAGGATGTAAAAGATAGGAGGAGAGGTGGAGACTAAGAAGAAATAAGGAGAGGAGGAAAAGAGGAGTAGGAGTAGGAGTAAGAGGAGGAGGAGGGAGGGGTGATAAAAGAGAGGAGAGGAGGAAGAAAAGAAGGAGGAGGAGGAAGTGGAAGAGGAGTAGGATGAGAGGAGAGGAGGGAGAAGGAGGAAGAGGAGGTGGAGGAGGAGAAGAGGGAGAAGGAGGAGGGGAGGGGGAGGAGAGGAGGAGGAGGAGGAGGAGGAGGAGGAGGAGGAGGAGGAGGAGGAGGAGGAGGAGGAGGAGGAGGAGAGGAGGAGGAGGTGAGGATGGAGAAGGAGAAGGAGAGGATGGAGAAGGAGGAGGAGAGGATGGAGATGGAGGAGGACAGGAGAGTAAGGAGATGAAGGAGGACAGGAGAGTAAGGAGATGAAGGAGGACAGGAGAGTAAGGAGATGGAGGAGGAAGAAGATGAGAAGGATGGGGAGAGGGGCAGAGGAGGAGAGGAGAGTTGGGAGATGGAGGAGGAATAGGTGGGGGATGGGGGGGGAGTGGGAGGGGGAGGAGGAAGAGGAGGAGGAAGAGGAGGAAGAGGTGCAGGAGGAGGAGGAGGAAGAGATGCAGGAGGAGGAGCAGGAGAGGGAGAGGAGGAAGAGAGAAGAGAAGAGGAGGAGGAGAAGCGAGAGGAGAAGAGAGGGGAAGAGAGAAGAGAAGAGGAGGAGGAGGAGGAGGAGGAGGAGGAGGAGGAGGAGGAGGAGGAAGAGAGGGGGAGGAGGAGGAGAAGTGGGGGAGAGGAGGAGGAGGAAAAAAACAAAGTTCTGTTTGTCAACTATTGACAGGTTGAACAGATGGAGGAGGAATAGGTGGGGGATGGGGGGGGAGGAGGAGGAGAGGGAGAGGAGGAAGAGAGAAGAGAAGAGGAGGAGGAGGAGGAGGAGAGGGAGAGGAGGAAGAGAGAAGAGAAGAGGAGGAGGAGGAGGAGGAGGAGGAGGAGGAGGAGGAGGAGGAGGAGGAGGAGGAGGAGGAGGAGGAGGAGGAAGAGAGGGAAGAGAGGAGGGGGAGAAGTGGGGGAGAGGAGGAGGAGGAAAAAAACAAAGTTCTGTTTGTCAACTATTGACAGGTTGAACTCCTTCCTTATGCCAACATAATATTTGAAAGTATAATAGGAACCCAACTGAACTTCTGTCTACAAGAACATCACCTTTTTCCAACAAGCAGCATGAATTTGGAGGACAACAGCAAACCTTCCCTTACCATTTCTGAGAAGTTGGAATCAAACTATGGAATCTGGGCTACCTATATCAGATATTAACCCAAAGAAAAGAAAAAGGAGATCAAGGGCACTGAACTGGGAATAAGAAATGGAGAGGGGAAAAAGGGGAAAATTCAATATCACTTTATAACTGTCAAATATATTCATACCTTGTGATACTCTCCAAATGCAAGTCTATGTGGATGCTGCATAAACTGAAGGCGATATTGACGTTTTTCCTTGTCTGGACGAATAAAGGATGGCCTACCCAGTGCTCCGTGGTTTGCCACTCCCCATGTGTACACTAGCTTATCAGGTTGGCTCCTTGTACCAACATATTCAACTTCTGTCAAAGTAATTCTCATTAAGCACCCTTACAATATTGCAAGCCTTCGTATAAAATGTATATTGCTTGAGGGATATAATTCTTTAAATAGTACCAGCACACTATACCTTAGGGACATCTTAATTTTGTCACTGAGCTAGCATATTTATCACTTTCCAGTTTGTCAACTAAATCCCATTCAAACGGAAAACTTTTTAAAACAATGAATGGTTAATCTTTAGGGTATGGCTGTACTGAGGTAAGGCAATTTGAATATGATGTTCTTGTAGAGAACAAAAAGTAGTAGTAGTCTGTGCAAGAAATAATTTGCAGACATGAAAGGTAACAACACAAATATGGAAAAAGATCGCAGAAAGCGCCACTCTCAGCCCAAGTCCACTCGGTGCTCCTGAGTTTCAGCTCTGTCTTGCCATGGGGGTTGTTGGGGGATGGGGCAGAGTCCCACATTAAATTGCCCTTTGGGCACACCCAGTCACAGCAACATAGATTAATGACTAAACTTTTTGATGTGGAGTTGGGGACTTGGCAATTGCATCCATAGTATAAAGAATTACCCAATGAATCATTACCTGGCAGTTCATCTGCATGATGGGGATCTAGGGGTTTAGGAACCTTTCTCTTCTTCCCTCGGATATGATACCCAAGAGAACTGACAGCACCATTACAAAGCAGACCTGAAAGATTAAAGATTGACTGACAGTTGGTAAAAGCCTGTGTTCTTATAATGTGTTTTAAAGATGCAATGTGCTCAGTTGTCTGGGGGTTATTTACAACTATTTTTCATTCATTATACATGAATAGCCATTGAATTACATTCTAATATTCTTTGTGTTGTATTCTCAGTAATGGTGAACTTAGGCTTTAGCACTCATGATACCGTTTCATAAAAAAAACATAAAAGTTACTTTCTTTTTGTCTATCTAATGCTAATAAATGTCTCATACCAATATTCAAGGGCTCACCTTTGTTCAAGGAAGTAGTAATAAAATGCCTCCAAGTCTGTGATAACATTTTTGGTAATTACTGATCTGAAATGGCATAATTTTGATTACCAATACTTACTATTATGTTTAACCACTACTTCATGAAAATTTAAATGAATGATCTAAAATCTTTATCCTTTTATAGACTATGGCATTTTATTATAGGAAGAGATATATTTTTGTTTGTTCAATATCCAAGTAAAAAACGAGAAGAAAACACTAACATCTATTACTCACAATTGTAGGAAGCCTGCCTAAAAAAGAAAGAAAGAAAAAAAAAAAATGATGATTGCATAAATGTATCCCAAGTAAAATAAAATCCAGAACAATGGATTAGGTCAATGAAGTTTTAAAGTAAAACACAATGCAACAGACCCTACTTAATCATATTTCATAGACAGTGTATACTACTTTTGTTACACTGGAACATTTATTAACCATTTCGTAGGCCTACTTTAATCCATGAGGTACTGTATAATGTATATATGGCAATCTCAATATCTGATCCATAACCAATGCCATTCCTGGGTTCACACCATAAGAAAACTACACAAAGAGGACCAGTCCTTGCAAAAATCTACTCCAACTATCATAGCGAATATGTATCTCATCTAAAAGCTCAGTTGCTATGACTTACAAATCAGATAGGGTGTATGACTGAGTCCTAATTCTTATCTGACATTGTTTTGGGTCTGGGT
>NC_091582.1:11252576-11265076 GCF_042767895.1 Penaeus vannamei | reverse complement strand
AGATGGTATGGGGACTCTTTTTTCTGCACAGATTCTAGTTTTTCCCTTTAAAAAATTTTTTTTTTCATTTTTTTAAGATTCAAAGGAATCAAATGCCATTTTTACTTAAGAAAGGGGGTATCCGCGGCGATGGGTTTGTTTTCACCAAAAGGGGAAGGGGGCTCTGACTTGTGACATCACACCGGGCCCGGGCTATACAGATATACATATACACAGAAATAAATGCATATCTGTCAATTATCTGATAGGGGTATACATTATCTATCTATCTATCTGGTAGATATGCATGCTAGGGCTGATAGATATGCATGTCTGTATATTGAATATTCATCAGGTCGGGCCCTTTCACAATTCTAACCCCCGGGGCCCAAAAACTCTGGTATGGCATTTGGGCCCTTAACTGATAATCTGCTGATTTGCATGGAACCTCGGAGAACCCCCTGAATTTTGGGGGTGTGTGTGTGTGTGTGTGTGTGTGTGTGTGTGTGTGTGTGTGTGTGTGTGTGTGTGTGTGTGTGTGTGTGTGTGTGTGTGTGTGTGTGTGTGTGTGTGGGTGTGTTTTGTGTGTGTGTGTGCACGCTGCATTTTGTGTGTGTGTGGGGGGAGCGTGCATTTTGTGTGTGTGTGAAAGAAATGCGAAATTGATGGGTTAATAAATGAAATACCATTATGCCAAACATAGGGGTTTCTATATTCTACCTCCAACAAAACCCTTTTAAAAATTGCTGAAAAAGGGGCCAAGGCCAATCACCATTTTATCTATTCAGTTTATGCTGATCCCCCAAAAAAAAAGAAAGATGCAAGCACTAAAGCTTGTTTTTCATAGCAAAAAAGGGCCCTTTTTAAAAAACAATTTTGGGCACAAGCAAATCTGTATTTCATTAGCATATTGGCATACCTCAAAACACAGTTTTTGGAAAATGCCCCATTGCAGTTATACACTCTCTCCTGCCTAATAATGGAGGGTTCATTTTTTTCCCCAACAAATCCCTGGTTTTTTTTTTAAAAATTTTTCCCCCCCCGTATAGGCCTGTTGGGGGGGTTTTGGGGTTTTGGGGGCAATAACCCCGACCCAGACCCAAAACAATGTCAGATAAAATTAGGACTCAGTCATACACCCTATCTGATTTGAATCATACAACTGAGCTTTTAGATGAGATACATATTCGCTATGATAGTTGGGGGTAGATTTTTGCAAGGACTGGTCCTCTTTGTAGTTTTCATGGTGTGAACCCGGGGAAAGGCATTGGTTATGGATCAGATATTGAGATTGCCAAAATACATTATACAGACCTCAGGGGTTAAAGTAGGCCTACGAAAGGGGTTAAAAAATGTTCCAGTGTAACAAAAGAGTATACACTGTCTATGAAATATGATTAAGTAGGGTCTGTTGCTTTGTGTTTTTTTTAAAAAATTCATTGACCTAATCCATTGTTCTGGTTTTTATTTTATTTGGGGGTACATTTATGCAATCATTTTTTTTTTTTTTTTTTTTTTTTGGCATTTTTCCCCTACAATTGTGGTAATAGATGTTAGTGTTTTCTTTCTTTTTTACTTGGATATTGAAAAACAAAAATTTTCCCCCATAAAAAAAAATGCCATAGTCTATAAAAGGATAAAGATTTTAGATCATTCATTTAAATTTTCATGAAGTAGTGGTTAAACATAATAGTAAGTATTGGTAATCAAAATTTTGCCATTTAGTCAGTAATTCCCAAAAAAAGTTATCACAGACTTGGAGGCATTTTATTACTATTTCCCCTTGAACAAAGGTGAGCCCTTGAATATTGGTATAGACATTTATTAGCATTAGATAGACAAAAAGAAAAAATTTTTATGTTTTTTTTGAAACGGTATCATGAGTGAAAAAACCAAGTTCCCCCTTATAGAATAAACACAAAAAATATTAGAATGTAATTCAATGGTATTCATGTATAATGAATGAAAAATAGTTGTAAAAAACCCCCCCGAAAAGAGCACATTGCATTTTTAAAAAAACATTATAAGAACACAGGTTTTTTCCAACTGTCGTCAATCTTTAATCTTTCAGGTTTCTTTGTAATGGTGTTTCCCGTTCTCTTGGGATCATATCCGGGGAAAAAGAAAAGGGTTTTTAAAAAACCCCAGCCCCCCTCATGCAGATGAACCCAGGAATGATTCATTGGGTAATTCTTTTTACTATGGATGCAATTGCCAAGTCCCCAACTCCCCAAAAAAAGTTTGTCATTTCATGTTGCTGTGACTGGGTGTCCCAAAAAGGGGAATTTAATGTGGGACTCTGCCCCCCCCCCCCAAAAAACCCCCCCAGGCAAGACGAGCTGAAACTCGGGGCCCCCGAGTGGACTTCAAGTGGTTTTTTCTGGATCTTTTTCCATATTTGTGTTGTTACCTTTCATGTCTGCAAATTTTTTTTTTGCCAGATACATACTTTTTTTTCAAAGAACATCATTTTCAAATTCCCCCTTTCCTGTAAAACCATCCCTAAAGATTAACCATTCATTTTTTTAAAAAATTTTTCCCGGGGGGAATGGGATTTGTTGACAAACTGGAAAGTGATAAAATCTGCTCAGTGACAAAATTTTAAAAAGTCCCCAAAAGGGGGAGTGTGCTGGTACTTTTAAAAATTATATCCCTAACAATATACATTTTATAAGAAAATTTAATATTGTAAGGGGGTTTTAAAAAGGGAAATTTTTTTTACAGAAGTTGAAAATGTTGGCAAGGACCAACCTGATAAGCTAGTGTAACAGGGGGGTGGCAAACCAGGAGCACTGGGTAGGCCATCCTTTATTCGTCCAGACAAGGAAAAAGTCAAATCGCCCCTTTTTTTTTGGGATCCCATTTAAACCCTTTGGAGAGTATCACGGTATGAATATATTTTTAAATTATAAAAAGGGGGTTGAATTTTCCCCTTTTCCCTCTCCATTTCTTATTTTATTCAGTGCCCCTTTTTTTTTTTTTTCTTTTTTTTTGGGGTTTAAAATCTGATATAGGTAGCCCCGAATTTCCCTAGTTTGATTCCAACTTTTAGAAAGGTAAGGGGAAAAGGGTTTTCTGTTGTCCCCCAAATTCATGCTGCTTGTTGGAAAAAAAGGGGGTGTTCTTGTAGACAAAATTCAGGGGGTTTCCCCCAAAAATTTCAAATATTATTTATAAAAAGTTTAACCTGTCAATAGTTGACAAACAGAACTTTTTTTCCCCCCCTCCCCCCCCCCCCCCCCCCCCCCCCCCCCCCCCCCCCCCCCCCCTCCCCCCTTTTCCTCCCCTCCCTCCCCCTTTTCCCCCCCCCTTTTTTTCCTTTTTTCCTCCTTTTTTTTCTTTTCCCCCCTTCCCCTTCCCCCCCCCCCCCCTCCCCCCTTTCCCCCTTTTTTTCCCCCAAAAATTTTTCCCCGGGGCCTCCCTTCCCCCTCCCCATTTCCCCCTCCTCCCCTTTCCTTCCCCTTTTTCCCCCCCCCCCCCCTCCTCCTCCCCCTTTTTTTCTCCCCTCCCTCCCCCTTCCCCTCCCCCTTCCCCCCCCCTCTCCCTTTCCCCCCCCTTCCTCCCCCTTCCCCCCCCCCTTCCCCCTTCCCCCCCCCCCTTTCCTCCCCCTTTCCCCCCCCCTTTCCTCCCCCCCCTCCCCCCCCCCTTTCCCTCCTCATCCCCCTTCCCCCCCTCTCCCCCACCCCCCCCCTTTCCTTCCCCTTCCCCCCCTTCCCCTTTCCTTTTCCTTTTTTTCTTCCTTTTCCCTTTCCCTTCCCCTTTTTCCTTCCTTCCTTCCTTCCCCTTTCCCTTTTTTTTTCCCTTTTCCCCCTTTTTTCCCCCTTTCCCCTTTTCCCTTTTTCCCTTTTTCCCTTCCCCCTTTTTCCCCCTTTTTCCCCTTTCCCCCCTTCCCCCTTTCCCCCTTTCCCCTTTTCCCTTTCCCCCCTTTCCCCTTTTCCCTTTTCCATTTTTTTTTTTTCCCCCCCTTCCCCCTTTTTTCACCCCCCTCCTCCTCCTCTTCCCTACCCTACTCCTCCCTTTCCCCCCCTCCTTTTTCTTTTTAGTCTCCCCCCCCTCCTATCTTTTACATCCCCTTCTCATTATCCTCTTCTCTAATACTTTTTCCATTATTTCATTTTTTTCTTTACAGGTCACAGATTTAACATGTGGTTATGGATTCACTGTTTTTGCCCAATAAACTCCCCCCGGCCCTTTTTTTTGGGAAAAGGTCTCATTTTATTCCCAAGATTTGAAAGTGTCCACTAGCTGGGGAGTTTGCCTGAAGCATATCTATTTCATTAATTTTTTTAAGGATCAGATTAATGATTATCAGTGAACACAGTTTTGACATTTATTTGGGATTTATTTTGTTTTTTACGGCAAATTTACAGTAAATTCTCATTCTCATTTCTTTATATGTTCTTAGTTATATTATTGCAATAATTAAAGCAGATCATTGTAGTTTCATTAAAGAACCAAGGACATTCAGCATGCTCAAATTTTTAAGGGGGACTATGCAAGGGGAGGAGACAGGAAAGAGAAAGAGTAAAATTTGGGAAAAAAAAATACTGAATAAAGTAGAATTGAGGGAAGGGGGCAGAGAAAAAAGGGGGGAAAAAAAGGAATGTAGGAAAAAAAGAATAAGGTTATGGTGACACAAAAAAAAAAAATAAATAAAAGGCAAATTAAAAAAAAAGGGTAATAAATTATAAACAGGATTTTTCTACATATTTATTTGAATATTATAATGTTTTTTATTTTTTTTTTAAACCATTCTTCATTTAAATTTCCCCCGTTTTGTCTAAAATACATACATTATTTAAGTGGTTTGTATATGATACTTCATTACTGGATTTTTTTTCAGTAATACTGAACTGAGTTTTTTTTTTTTTTTTTTAGGTGGCCATCACCCGAGACGAGATCACCCTCTGGGAATGTTAATATCCCCTGCACCAATTAGGTCCCAGTAAGCAAAACCACTAATGTCATCAAGGTGAGTGTGTACAAGGCTGTCAAATATCAGTTAAGAAGAGATTGGGATTCAGGGGGTTTTTTTTTATTTTCAAAGGCACTAGTATAATGGAAAAGCAGATAATAGAAAAAAAAAAAAAAAATCACTAGCTAGGACAGGACAATTGTTGGAGAGAGATTTTTCAAACTAGTAACAGGGTAGAAACTAGCCAAATAGTTTTTAAAAAATTTTTTTGCATGCTGATACCAATAAAGAAAAATCCTGGCATGCAGGAATTCAGTACTGAACAATATAAAAAAGGGGTTTACTTTTAACGTGATTTTTTGGATTGTTACTATGTGGCTTTTTGCTTTTTAAAAAAAGTCCCTGCTTATATCTACAATCACTATAAAATCATTTTTTAAAAGGGTTTCAGCTGGTAGAGCTCACATTTCCCTGGTGACGGATGGGGAAAGGGGTCTGGACAGTAGGAAATAATGCATATGGAAGGTGGCAGATCTATTATTACTGATGAGGATTATGGAAAGCAAACAATTTACAACAGGATAAGAATATGATCAGCTGGACATAGCACAAGTGGAGTGTGGTCAGGATACCCGGTAAGATGTTACTGCAACTATTTTTTCAATGTATTTGTGAGACTTACAAATATCAAAGGGTTTTTATTTTTATAATTGTGGAATTAATTTGATATACAAATTGATATATATTTTCGTTATATTATCTGCTATTTACCATATCTCATACTTTTTATATTTTTTATTCATGAAGCGGAATGTGTTTCTTATATTTAATATTTTCAGTTTCTTTTGACTAAAGATGGAGTGGTTTATTCCTGTGGCTGGGGAGCAGATGGTCAAACAGGTCGAGGCCCTTATGAAAAAGGCCACATGTGGGCCCAGTTTTGGTGATATTGAAGGAGAGAAGGTGGTGAAAGTACCCCGTAGAGCTGATTGTGTCTTTGAAATGGAAGATGATTTGAATTTGATAAATTTTGCTGTTTTTTATTGCAAAAAAATGTTCTTTTAAATCCTCGGGGTTTTTTTTAAAGAATAAACTAAGTTTTAGTTGATATTTTTCCGAATTTTCCAAATTTTCCCCGCATGTCTTGGTTTGGGGTAGGCAATCAGAATTTGTAATCAGAGTCATCAACATTATAGAAAAATTTTTTTTTTTGAAAATCACCCCGATAAAGGAGAGGGGGGTTCGGGTTTTGGGGAAATTGAGTACCAGCAATTTTTTTCAGTGACCAATGAAATGCAGAAAAAACCCCCTAGAAAGTTGAAGCCCCCGGGGTTGGGAAGGGGGGGTGTGGCAGCTTCAGGAACTATGTTTTTTTATTGAATGGTTTGTTAAGTTTCATTACTTGAAGTTGGATACATGTGATATGATGTATGTGATTTTATAGAATAGTAGCTAAGATTCAAGTTCTGATATATCTGTATTTGTTTTTTTAGAGGATGGACAGGTGTTCAGTTGGGGGGTTTTTGGGGCCCATTGGGAAAAGGGGGGAGAAGTAACTTATTCAAAGACTCCAACCCATATACCTAGTACTTTATTTGGGAAGAAAAGAATTAACCCCCCGATGCAAAAATAAGTTGAATAAAGTTTGGATAGTGAAGTTATTTAGGGATAATGTTTGTTCCCTTTTTAAAACATTCTCAAATACCAAGAAATTGGATTATCATTTTGCATATATTTTGATTTTTTTTAATTTTGTCTCCAAATAATTTTCCTGGACATATTTCTTTTTCCCCAATTTTTTGTAAGGGAAATGTAATTTGCTATACTTAATTATTATATTATTTTTTTCTACCCCTTACAGGTGGTTAGTGTAACCTGTGGTATCAACATATAGAGCAATAAACAGCCATGGATGTCTGTTTACATGGGGCAAGAATCCTGGAGGGTGCTTAGGCTTAGGACACATTAAGGGGTCAGTATTTTCCCGTGGGTAAAAAATTAAACTTCCCTCTTGGCAAACGAAATTGATGGGACGACAGTGAAAATGAAGATTGGAAATTTTTAAATTTTTGCTACATATCAAATTATTTTTTTTAGGTTGCCATTGCTGGTGAAGTTCTGAAAGTTAGCTGTGGTGTTGATCATATGGCTGCTCTTGTTCGAGAAATTATTTGTGTTGTACATACTTTTTTGTTATATATTTTTTTCTTGTTATTGTAAATAAAACAAATAAAAAAAAATATTGCAAACTAAATAAATTGGTAACGCAAGTCAAGGTTTTTTAATTTTTTAAAATCTTTTCCCTCACTGTCTTTACACCGATAGATATAAATCTAAAATTGGCTGTTTTTTATAAAGTTTGCAAAGTGATTCAAAAAAGATTTAATTATTTTGCAATGTTATTTTTGTTTGTAACTTAGTATGTTACATAAAAATACATCACATTACAATGCAGTACAACTATTGCATGACTTTTGCTTTATGAAAAAAAAATGATAGGAATTTTTTAATGAAAAGGATAAAAAAGGTTACCTGGTAGAATTGGCAACTGACTTTTTTGATAACACTTGTAAACCTCTATGTGTAAACAAAAAGATTAAAAAAAAATTTAAATTGGGGCTTGGCATATCTGTCCCAAAAAAGGGATGCTATGAGGAATTTTTGATTTGGGGAAAAAAAAGTAGAGGAGACACTGGCACAGTTTTAAAAAAAAAAAAAAAAAGTGTAAATTAGATTATTTTATTTCTTGTGTATTTGAAAAAATAAACTTGCATTGCACATCCAATGTTGTCCCTGGGCATACACAGATTATGGTAAGTAATATTCTAACACAGTCCTTACTTGGAAATTATGAAGCTAAGTGTTTCTTTTTTTTTTTTTTTATTTGTCACCTTTGATGGGTGATTCAAACTGGAAAATATCTTCTGAGCAGTTCTTTTGGGGCTAAATGACTTATTTTAAACAGTAACATTGTTTTAAAATAGACTATAAAGGAAAGAAATGAGGTCCCCATTTCTTTCTATTAAATATCTGAGAAAGGAAAAAGATACCAGAAGATATTACAGGGTTATTTTGAACAATGTCAATAACAAATTCTATATCATAGTCTGTTTATATATGAGAAGCAAAGAAGTGAGGGACTGCAAGGGCAATAAAAAATTCACCAAAAGGAAGGTAAGTTCAGGTGTCCATACATACTGTAATAGTTTCCTTCTTTTAGATATAATTTAAAATACAAATGCATTATTACCATTTCTTGGGATGCTTATATTATGAGAAAATCATAAGATGCAATCTGGAACACATTTTATTGGCTTTAGAAATTTAATCACCCATCATATTTCCCCTTTTTATTATGATAAGAATACACATTGGGTGCATATATATTTTTAGATTTTCTTTTTTGGGGAATTATTATAATTTGAATAGGTTTACTAAAATTGGAAAATTTTTCTTTCAAGTGTGTTAAACATCAATAGCAGAATGCCTATTGGCAGCTGGTGGTTATACTTTTATTCAGGTACTTAACATAAATTAGCAAATAATACTCATTCCCGTTTTTTTAAAGTTCCAAAAAGATTTAATCTTTTTAAACCCCAAAAAGGGAAATCCTCCAACCCATCTTGCTTTTGCTTTTAATAGGGGTTAATTATGCATATTTGTTCATGACTAACAAATTACTTGATATATATACTTCATAATGTATCTTTTTAAAATAATTACTACTATAAAAAAAATGATTAATAATTTCTACTTGCATTTATAAAACTTTTTTATTTCAAGAATAATGCAGTCTCATTTATCAGCAAGTTTTTCTGGGAATTCTGAACTGACACAGGCAGTGCCAATTACTTTCCCCTTTTTGTATGAGTAAACTTTTTCTTTTATGATCAATATTATTAACAGATAAAAATGATGCTTCATCCCAGCGATTTACACTCAAGCTGGTTTGAGTCACTAAATTCTCAGTGACTTTCAGTACAGGTTTTAGCACCCCATAAGACAGGAAAAAGGGAAGACGACTTAAGTCCCCAGACCTGTTAATAGCCAAGAAGAGTAAATAAATCATTGGGGCTTTAAGATAACAACATGAAACAATTACTGGAACTGAATAAGTTGTCTCCCGGGATGTCTCTCTTTTTCTGGGTCTTAATCTTTTGTTAATATATTGTGAATATTTTAAGGTCATATTCCATGCTTTTCAAGAGTTGCTAAAATGCATGCTGTAATTCTGTGCAAAATAGATATTAATTCAACCTCCTGTTTGGGTCTATACAAAACTCTGTACTGTATGTCTTTTACTAAAACAAGAAAATCCTCCATATGAAGGTTGCACATTGTGGAAATGTGTAAAGGGGGGGATGTTATTGCTCTAGGAACTGTATTTTATCCCAAGATTCCCACTCTGAAAATCAAGTTCTAAAGAATTACCTTATCCCAATATATCCAGTTTGAGATATATGACACAGCATGAATAAGCTTCCTGTGCAAAAGGCATTTGGGATGGAAAATGCACTTGTAATGCCTTATATTTCTCTTCAGTGTAACAATCAGTTCTTTGCCTTGATCTGAGAGATAATTGTCATTGGTACATTTTTTATCCTGGGAACATGCTTCATCAGAGGGAGGAGGACAATGTTCAGGGCATTTTGTATCACTTGTATTTTCTTGGATATTTCCTCTTAATTTATCATTCAATACATACTCCTCACCTGCACCATTCAAGTTTATACATTTCACTTTATTAGTAGTATCACTGGGAGCTTCATTATCTGAACCTCCTGAAGAGAGCACCAGAAGGCTAAGATATATAATGTGGCATGTAATAAATCTTGGGATTTCTTGTAGCTTGGCCTCTCCATGACTCACTCTGTCCCTGATGCGTGGGCCTTGGATAAAATTCAGAAGGTCATGTAGAGCTTCATTTAGTTTTGTACCTATAGTAAACTGAACTTGATTCTTTTTCTCTAAAGTATCTAATTCTCTGTTCTCCTTTCCTTGATCTGCATGCTCTACCCTATCATTTGATAATGTGCACTTGGTTACCTCACCAAGTTCTCTGTTTTCCAAATTGTGAACACCAGCAGAACAACTAAAAAACTTTTTATCCATTGTCTGAGAAGATGTACCACTCTCCATATATTCATTAAGTATTTCATCCATGGTGGTGTATAATGTTGAATTTTCTGCAGTCAGTATTCTCTCTGAGACTTTGTTAACATGAGCAAACATTCCCCTCATGGAACATTCCATCAAGGGAAGAAGAAGAGTTACACACAAGCCCCATCTGAAATATAATATAGCAAATGTTCAAGAGAATGATTAGTCTAAGCAAGAGATGATAATGTTCCTACTTCATTTTATAGAACAACAGTTATAATAGACAAGACTAAATAGTAAATCATAAAGTATTGCAAACGACACCTTACATTGTAAGACTACTTCTCTTTCTCACACACACACACACACACACACACACACACACACACACACACACACACACACACACACACACACACACACACACACACACACACACACACACACACACACACACACACACACACACACACACACACACACACACACACACACACACAGACACACACACACACACACACACACACACACACACACACACACATAAAACATAAAACATAAAACATACCGATGTATGCATTTGAATCACAGCTTGTAATAAAAGGAATTTAAAAAGTTTGCCGTCACTTACTGCTCCTCTTCCAAAAGCTCTAAGGCCTTTTTCCATGCAGGATACATGACAGTTGGAACAAAACTGGAATTCATTATCACCTCTTCCAAAACAGCTTTTTTGGGGACGGTCATATTATCAAATACACTGCTAAGGTATGATGCCTGTAAACAGGAAAAGGGGAATCAAAATAAAATTTTACTCATAATATACCAATATTGTCTGATATATTTAACTAGAGGCAACATGACAATTCAGTTTTTTTTTCTTTTGCTAATAGTATATTGTAATATAATTACAAATAGACTAATTAGTGCCACATAATGAGATTTTTTCTTATTATATCAGTTGTTTAGGTCATCACTTACTACAGCAGTAAAAGACTTCTTTTTGTCTGGCTGTGTTACAGCAGTATATATATATAAATATATATAAAATATTCAGTTAAAATAATAGATGCATTCCCACCAGTTTAATAAATATTATATAATATACAAGCCTGACATTTAGAAATCTGAGCAGAGCAGGTTAAAAATGGAAAAATATGCAAAGTATTAATCAAGAGGAGTGTCAACTGACCACTCATAATACTGACTTGCTTCTTTATTCTATCTGACAGTCCAAAGAAAAAATTGCCACTAGGAATGCAATCAATGGAGGATAGAGAAAACTGACTTCATTAAAAGTTTTACTGCTATATTGAATAAAATTTACCTCTTCAAAGGTTACATGTGGCCTGCATGGGATATTCTTGATTTTATTTGTGTTTTTTAGGATCCTTCCACAGTCAGCAAGAATGAAGATAATTGTTGCAACAAAAGCTTGACTTGTTTCATGGGGACTCAAGAATCCATGCCAAGCAATGTTGCGAAGATTGAGGCCTAGTACTGAGCCAAGCATCACTATCAGCAACTGGACCTGTTATAAAACATTGTGTTACTGTATTGTTTTCTAATATCAAATACATGATAAGGACATCACATTTTTCTATAAGCAGACATTTTAGAATAAGTTTCTTTCAAACAATAAGTAAACAGAGTTGTCTTATAAGCTTGTGATAGTCTACCTAACATCAGTGAATACATTTAATTTATTAAAATATTTTATTTTTCATAGGAGATAAACTTATATAAATATGATCTATACATGGCTTACAACAATGCCAATGAATCATATAACTACAAAAAACAATATTTGTGACATAAAAGAAATACTGCTGGGCTCCTACTGTAAAACAGTCATAAGTAAGAGTAATAAGAAAAGAAGGATAAGTACAATACAATATAAAAAACTTGATGGTGACATGTCCTCAACACAAACAATAATAATAATATGATAGTATACTATTTCAATGATGAATCTGTTACAATCAACATATGTACCTATTAAAAAATATGACTAATTATAGTGGTGCTAAGGAATCAACAAATGTGTTATTGCATAAAAAAATCTATTATAGTTTCTGAAAAGCAAAGAGAATCTTTTTCTGATATTCTTCAAATAGTTGTCAGATGCTCTATACTTTGTCTGTTTCCAATTATATGCAGTAATGGTAATAAAATACAAAGCACTGCATATATGGAACATTGTGATTATAATAATCATGTGATTAATTTAAAAAAATTCAGACTCATTCCCATGTTCTCAGATTGGACTAAAAAATTTAAATACACCAGAAAACTTCAATATACCACTGGCCATACACCATAAAATATGTGACAACAACAATTAATTTGTAAAAAATGTAAAACAACCAGACCACTATACTGCATACAGGTTAAACTAGTCTTCATATAAAAAAATGACTTACTTTTACTTTTCCAATCAACTCGTCCAGTTCAGGAGTAGCTAGAAGATCTTTTAAAAGAAATGGCACTTGCTTACATTTGAGAAGCA
>NC_091582.1:11245076-11247576 GCF_042767895.1 Penaeus vannamei | reverse complement strand
ACTGATATATACCAACGATAATTTCCATACTGTATGCTTCACTGAAAGACTACAACATGCATTACATCAGCAAGCTAGTACGTGAACAATATGGTTATTACAAAGCAGAATTGCATCATTTGATGTCACATGAAAAGTTATGTAGCATTGTTTCATTCTGTTGTTAATAAGAGTCATGACAAACATTACCTTGCCACAACCATAACAACCAAACATGTACCGACGTGTTTGTGCAAATTGGGGAAAATATTTAACTTGAAAAAAGCGGGGTTTTGGGAAAAATCCTCGGCCTTTTCCCAGCATTGGCACGGACCCAAAACCAATTTTTTCGGATGCCATACATCCTTTGGGGGGAACTTTTTAAAAACCGACATTGGGTTTTTCCTTTGGGAATTATTCTCTTTAAACGGGCCCAAATTTTGGCCCCTTTGGGGTAGGGCCCCCCAATGTTTTAGGTTAGCCTGTTGTTTAAAAAATTTGGCTCCAACCCGGCGGCAGCCCGTTGTCGGCCGAGGGAATTCCAATGGAATTTATAAAAGCAAAAAGGGCCCCCTTTTACTACTCTTCCTGTTTAAACATTTTTAATAGTCAATATAATTTGCAAAAAATGTATATAAATATAAATTTTTGTTTAAATTTATTTTTAAACTTTTTTTGCGAAAGGGGTCAATTTTTTTAAAATGAATTTCCCCTTTGTTCCTTTTTTGGTGCTTTCCCTGGAAAAAATAATGTAACCCCCCCCCCTTCCTTTTTTTCTCCTCCTTTCTTTCTTTTTTTCCCTTTTTTTTTTTCCCCCCTTTTCCTTCTCCCTTCTCTTTTTTTCCTTTTTCTCTTTTCTCTTTTTTCCCTTTTTGTTCTTCTTTTTTTTTTTCTCCCTTCCTTCCCCCCTTTCCCCCCTTTCCCTTTTCCCCCTTTTTTTTTTCCCCCCTTTTTTTTTTCCTTCCCCCCTTTTTTCTTCCCTTTTTCTTTTTTTTTTCCCCTTCTTCTTCTTTTTTCCCCCCCTTTCTTTCCTTTTTTCCCCCTTTTCCCCCTTCCTTTTTTCTTTTCCCCTTCCCTTTTCCCTTTTTTTTCCCTTTCCCCTTTCTTCCCTTTTTCCCCCCCTTTCCTTTCTTTCCCCCTTTTTTTCCCTCTTTTTTTTTCCCCTTTCCCTTTTTCCCCCCCCTTCCCCTTTTTCCCTTCCTTTCCCCCCCTTTCCCCCCTTTTTTTTCCCCCCCCTTTCCTTTTTCCCTCCTTCCTTCCCCTTTTCCCCCCCCCTCCCCCTTTCTTTTCCCCCCTTTCCTCCTTTCCCCCTTTCTCTCCTCTTCTTTCCCTTTCCCCCCCCTTCTTCTCCTTCCTCCCCTTTCCCTCCTTTCCCTTTTTTTTCCCCCCCCTTTTCCTTTTCCCCCCCCTTTCTCTCCCCCTTTTTTTTTCCCCCCTCCTTTTTCCTCTCCCCTCTCTCCCCCCTTTCCCCCCCCCCCCCCCCCCACCCCCCCCCCCCCCCCCCCCCCCCCCCCCCCCCCCCCCAAACAACAACCCCCAAAACAAAACCCCCCTGGGTTTTTTTTTGAAAAAAACAAAACCCCACCAAACAAAAATGGTGAAAATTTGGATAATGAGGAAAAGGTTTAAATTAAAACCCTTTTTTTTCTTTTTTTGGCCCCCTTTCAAGTATGATCCAGGGTTATAACCCTTTTTTGGGTTTTTAAATGACCATTGGCCCCGTTTAAAAACATTTTTTGAAAGTTTTTTTTTAATTTTCGTTTAAATTTAACCCAAAAAAATTTAAATTTTAAAATCCATTTTTATTAACACTAAAAAGAAGGGTTGGAAAGGGAATTTTTTTTCATCTATAATAAAAATTGTTGATAATAAAATTTTTTTCCCCCCCCTTTTTGGGGGCCCCCAAAATAAAAAATTTTTTTTTTTTTTTTTTTTTTTTTTTTTGGGTCCCCCAACATCAATTTTTAAGTTTCCCCCAAAAAATCAAATCAATTAGCCTATAGCCTTAAAAAAGGGAATTTTTTTTTTTTTTTTTGGGGCGGACATAAAAATATTTTTATTTTTTTAAATTAAAATAATTTTTTTAAAAAAAACAAAAGGCCTTTTTAAGGCCTTGGGCCCGAGGCTCTAGTGAAAGCAACAAACTGCTTTTGGGATCGCATGAAAATTACGTGATTTGGGGATGTCCCAAGATTCTAAAAAATAAACAGCATTTTGTATTTGGCACCTTGCCAAATTTCTTATCTCGTTATTTTTCTCTGAATCTAATGATATTATATATCAAAAAAACGCTTATTTAGTGTACTTTGCAATGCAATGATTACCAAGTCAATAGGAATTTTCATGTTCAATAGGGATGCTATTCTGTAAAGGTATGTAACTTTTTTTTCTTTTTTTTTCGTTGTTCATAAAAGTTGATATTTTCGTGTGAAAAGCTTAATAAATGCATTTTACCATAGAGACAACTAATCTAAACCAGATAAAACCTTTTTTTTTTTTTTTTTTTTCCATTTTATTTATT
>NC_091582.1:11232576-11235076 GCF_042767895.1 Penaeus vannamei | reverse complement strand
ATTACCTACCTATATATATGAGTAAGGATAATGTAAATTTAATCATTCGTGGGTACTCGGTATTTATGGACAGAGCAGGACAAATCATAAATAGATAATCTGAGTGCATTCTATGAAAGATGGAATAATGCAATACCGATTTTTATATATAAATATTATAACCTCTCCGTGGGTTCGATCTGTGCCGCCAATGCGTGAATGCAAGACGGCGTGTACTGTACAAGACCATCAAAAAGGAGTAGAACTAGGCGCTTATAGCATCCATGTGCTGTCTACTGAGTGCATGCGTGCGGTGCGTTTTTCCCTCTCCCGTGGGCACTGGTGTTTGTGGGTGCAGTGACAAACCCAATCGTAACCTGAGGTGCATTATGATGATGGATAATGCAATGCGTGTTTTTTGAGTTGTACGTTGTTCTGTCGGGTTCGTGCTTGGGGTGCACGTGAATGAGACGGCCGCGTCTACCTCGAAACGTGCGTGTGTGGTGTGGCATGTGTGTTACTGCATCCATAGATTCTACCTACTCATACATGAGTAGGTATGGAAGTGTTTTCACTCCCCGTGGGCACTCGGTGTTTGTGTGTGCAGGACAAATAATCAGTAACCTGTGTGTGCATTGTGTGAGAGATGGAATAATGCAATACGCATGTTTGATCATGTAATTATAATTTTCGATCGATTATCTTAGAAAATATAAATTTAAACCCTTTCCCATTCGTATAACAACAACTCAAATGGAGTGAAACTAGGCGCTTACTAATCCATAGACTTTAAATTACAAATTATTACATGATATATGACAAAATCTTATTAGTGCATTAAATATATAATATATATAAGGTTATAATGTTCATAAATATATATATACATAAATAAAAATATACATAAATATAAATATATATACATATATATATATAATATATATATTGATTTCATCACCATGGAGAACCCAAAGGTAGAAAAAAACGGTATATAACAAACCAGATTTAAAGAAGTACCCAAACGGAAACCTCTCCAGCGTCCCTTTACCCACACGGAGATCAGATTCACCGCTTGGGATTTCGGCCACATGCTCTTGCACACTTGCAGTGGGTAAACGCAACCTCCTCGGTAGCACGTTGGCATGTTACCTTTTCTTTTCCCTTCGGCATGCAACTCTGTCTTTCATCCGCTAAAGGTCGAGGCCACGGAGCCGGGCATTCGCCAGGGGCACGCCAGATTGCCTGTCTTAAATAACGTATGCCTCTTCGAAGTGTTACGACGTTTGCTGGTGACAAGACTATGTTTTTCCAACCGGATTTTGCTTTTTTTGCCCTCCAGGCACCATGGACACTCAGTTGGCAAGATCATCTCTAGTGGCAGATGGTAACTATGCATTTCTTACGTTATACTTAAATGTTTAGCTATTATAGGATTGTTTTTATTTTTCTGCTTTTTTGGTAAGAATTATATGTAAATCATCTTTCTCCGCCGTTTACTTGTATTCGTTTTCTGAGGACCCTTCTTTATCATAAAATTCGCTTGTACCGTGGATGAAAATTACTCTTCTGGATAAGCTTCGCAAGCTGGTTTATGAGTCATTTTTAACCTGCCAGGTATTAAATCCTTAGATTTGGCGCGCAAATTTCCCCGGTCTTAAGCATGTCATATACGTGTTCAGACCAAGACCCCAGCCAACCCACGGCGTAACGGTGAACCTACCATTTTCGAGGGAGCAGAATACTGATCGCAAAAGACATTTTGCAACTTCCAGTTTATCCTTTTGTGCAGTCAGGGTTTAACATTATATAATAGAACACGAGAGTATGGAAAGATTTGGGGCATTAGAGCGATATACATATTTTAGTGTCGTTTCCTTGTAACCTTGTTTTCTCGTATTTGGAATCGTAGAGAAACCTGGAGTATGGAGTTTTAGTTCTATTTAAATCTTGTTTTTAGAATAAACAGGAAATTCGATGTCGACTGTTTCCATCTTGACTTAGAATTAGGAAAATATCCTGGCCATTAAAAAAATGGATAAAGTAATCAACTTTAGGATGGGCATCTCATGTTTTTATTATTAGTTATTATTATTATTATTATTATTATTATTATTATTATTATTATTAACAAATCAAGTATTATTCTTAGGCAAAAGAATGACTACAGGATTACCTCCCTCACAGTAAAAATACTGATTTTATTGCAATAAGCAAAACGATACTGACAATAATAATGTTGATAACAACAATAGCAGCAGTAATGGCATAAGTAATGCAAATAGACAATAAAAAAGGTGTTTGATGCTTGAATTTCTGAACAAGCTTTACGCATTACTGTTTCCAGATTATAAATAAATTGACGTCGGGTACTTGTCTCAGGCATGAATTTATTTTCACGTTCTAGGAATAGAACCGCCTTTTTAGAACGTTTGCTCTTGGCATTGGCATAACGCCGTCCTGAGAAGTGGCATCGGGCGAGGCGCGCGGAGACGGGCATTTTCTTTGGCTTCGCAAGGGGCGA
>NC_091582.1:11222576-11227576 GCF_042767895.1 Penaeus vannamei | reverse complement strand
TCAAAAGTCTCTTTTGAAGACGCAGGGCGACTCTGGTTTTCTTTGGACAGGAGGTTAAGGGATCTGCAACGTCTATAATACTATCGATATCATTGCGACTTCCGAACTCCAGAACTGCCAAAACATGTGTGCTACCATGTTTATTGATAGTCAAAGAAGAACTAGTTTCATCTGACTGTTTTCGGAGTATAAAACATATTAGCTTATCTCCACACACACACTCTCTCTCTCTCTTTCTCTCTCTCTCTCTCTCTCTCTCTCTCTCTCTCTCTCTCTCTCTCTCTCTCTCTCTCTCTCTCTCTCTCTCTCTCTCTCTCCCTCTCTCTCTCTCTCTCTCTTCTCTCTCTCTCTCTCTCTCTCTCTCCTCTCTCTCTCTCTCTCTCTCTCTCTCACACACACCCCTCCCTCTCTCTTTCTCTCTCTCTCTCTCTCTCTCTCTCTCTCTCTCTCTCTCTCTCTCTCTCTCTCTCTCTCTCTCTCTCTCCTCTCCCTCCCCTCCCTCCCCCTCTCCCCTCCTTTTCACTCTCTCTCTCTTCCTCCCTCCCTCCCTCTCTTCTCTCTCTCTCTCTCTCTTCTCTCTCTCTCTCTCTCTCTCTCTCTCTCTCTCCTCTCTTCTCTCTCTCTCTCTCTCTCTCTCTCCTCTCTCTTTCCTCTCTCTCTCTCCCCCTCTCTCTCTCTCCCCTCCCTCCCTCCCTCTCTTCTCTTCTCCCCCTCTCCCTCTCTCCCCCCCTCTCTCTCTCCCTCTCTCTCTCCTCTCCCCCCCTCCCTCTCTCTCCCCCTCCTTCCCCCATCCCCCCCCCCCCCCCTTTCTCTCTCTCTGTATCTGGTTATTCATTTCTATCAAATGGTCCATGTCCCTCCTTCGCTCGCACACCCGCCCCCCGCCGACCCTGCGCCCCGAGTGCTGACCGCTCAATCACGTGCGTAGACAAAACACAGATCTGTTCATTGAAGGATCTCTTAGTCCCGCCCCCTCATGGTCCTTCGATGCTTTTTTTCCCGCCATTGTTGCATCCGATTAAAAACTAGAATGTCGATTTGGGCGCAATTTTCCCGGCACAGGTCCATATATTTAATATCTAGAACGATCGTTTATGTTGAGTTAGCCAACTACTAGAAGAGAAAAAAAACATGCTTTCTTAAATGGATTAGAGTCGATGAACGATATAAATGTTTATGTAAGATACGTGTTCTTAATTACGAACAAACCAACGAGGCTATTATATTTCCGCGCAGCTTTTCAAACTTGTAAATAACGCAACGGAAGAAAACTTGCGGTTAGAGACAGCAACTCAGGGACCAAGCCCGCGCTGTCCGATATCAATCCGCGTCCGAGGCTTGCCAAGCTCTGACGTTTCCGCGGCGGGAGAGCAAAAGTCCGGATGCATTGTTTGTCGAGAAGAATGGCACGCGAAAGAAAACAACAAATGTGATTCTGATAGAGCAAGAAGTAGGAAAAGGAATGTGCTTATTTTCTCACTAAATGGCAATAAAGATAATATTAAACATTGCTGCCGTAACCTTGAAGCTGCATGCAAATGATTGTATTGCATGTGTTTGCTAACACCTTATTCTCCATTTCTTGTAAATACGCATTCAGGTTGGGAAATATGTTTAAAAAAAACGCGCGCGCACGCAAACGCACAAATAACCAAATACTCGTTATTTTTCATTTGAGCTTTATTTTCATCTTTCCACTTCCCCAGTCTGATCTATTTATAGGATTACCTCGTGGGAATGTTATCAAAATACAAATCTATAATAAGTTTCATTCATGATTGCTATTATTTCGAAAGAGGAATGCGTCAAACAAAGTAATGTTTTCCACGTTCTCTGACGAAAAAAATTACCCAAGATCACAATTTTATATTACTGATATAATAGCCATATAGTCGGCTTTTTCCACGAGTGTTGCGTCTCATCTCTCATTTTTCTGACGCTCGACCTTTGCGCAACGAGATTCAGTGTCGACATAGTGACGGGCGCGCCTCCCGAGCCCTGCCGCCTTCATTTGCTCAAGTTTTAGAGACCGGGTACTTTTCCCTCCTAATTGCGAATCATTAGTCTATCCAGGAAGGATTCCCAGCAAGATCTATTCAGATTGTCTCCTGCGTGCCCACCAGTGGCACAATCCGCCTTGAAAGCATCCAGGTGCACTTTTATTTCAGTGCGACTGAGACGCCAAGGAAAGAATCAGCTCAACAGAAGCCAACCGCAGCTGCCTCGCGGGCAAGCAGGCGGGAGGCTTGTCAGCTTTCCAAAGTCAGATCTGCCGCCGTCTCGGGCACATAATAGCACAACGAAATGAAGAGCTTGAAGCTGTCGTGAGGAGGAGCACCTCAGGTCAGCAGGCTGCAGGCCAGGATGAGCGCTGAGCGATGGCCAGGGACCAGCGGCGGCCGACATGTGTCCCCACGATGCCAGCCTCAGGAAAAAGATTTAACATTTTTGTGACTTAAATGAGTAAACCATGTTCCTTCTTTGGACCTTGTGGAAGAAACATTCCTTGACTGGAGAGTAGACGGGGCATGCTTGACAGTCTGAATTGCAGCGGCCCGACGCGACTCGAATACCACGGCTCTGGTGCGAAGAAAACGTTCAAGCCAGCCTCCGTCGGCCCGCTGGAGCAGGACAGCACCCGTGGCGAAGCGACCTCAGCATCATGGCAACGCGATGACCCAACAAAGTTTTATTGGCAAAATAATGATGCCATTCACCTCCATCTGAAGATGACTGGGTGAACTGAAACCTCGTTTTGCCTGCCCAGTCAATTTTGTTTCTCGATTTTTTATTCAAGGTTGGGCTGACGTGACAAGGTGAAATTGCCGCCGCACACCGCTGCTTGACGTCACTCGCTTTGTCTTACGAAGTGCAAGAGACTTTGCAGGCAGAGAGGGCGGCCAGGTCCTGCCTGTCACAATCCTTGGGCAAGTGATGTGCCATAGTGGTGAAACCCGTGGGGTGCACGGAAGGCTCATCTAACACGATTTCCACATCGACTTATTAATCCTTGCCACATAGGACTGCAGGCAACTCGTCCTTCAGTGATTAAAAACGGCCAAGCATCGCATCAAAATATAATAATTCTCGTTCAGTGGTGATTGCAGTTGCCTTTCACCAAATGCAAAGAAAGAGAGACGGCCGTTTCTAAGCGCCTTGTCCTCGTCTGCTGAATGAGATGTTTCCGACTTTATGTCACTCTGCTTCCTCTCGGCCCAAACGCAGCGAACTCTGGCGCCGGGGACTGAGTCGCAAGGGAAGAAAACATGTTTGCGCGCAGCCCTGGGCCGCGAATTAAGCAGCCAGAGCATTCGCCTTCACGGGAATGTTGGCGAGCTTCGCAGTAAAATTGCCAGGTACGATTTGGCTGGGAAGCCATGTTTATATACACAATGCAAATCGTATTTCCCAATTTTAATATCCTTAAATCAGATCTATGAGTTCGCTTGCCTTGCAGAAACGACGCTTCTCATCTTTTCCTTTCTTACTTTCATCCCTCCTCATCGTCCTTTCATCCATTCCTCCCTCCCCTTTCCTTTCGCAGTGTCGTCCTCTCTTGACCTCCATCTGTTTACCTTCTTTTTGTCCTTCTCTCCTGACCTTCGATCTCCGTCTGATCTTTCCCCGCCACATCACCTCCCTCGTTCGCTGTTCCTTCCGTTATCGCTCTTTCTCCCTTTCCTTCATTCTTTCTTGTCGCGTTTTACTGTGTTTTTCGTTTTTCTTTTTTACCATCGAGTTTTTATTTGCTTATTATCATTTTTGTTTCCATCTTTCTCATCGTATTTTTTCATCTCTGATCTTTTCATCTCATCGTCTTTTTCATTGTAATTTTGATTTTTTATTCTATTCTCATATTCATTAATTTTCATTATTATCTGTTTCGTTAATAATTCTTTTCCACAAGTACTTCTTTTACTATTTTGACGACTTTTTTTCATATTCTCAGCGCTTATTGTCCTCCTCCTCCGATTCCTCCCCCTTCGCCTACTTCCTCCTTCTTCCTTCTTCCTTCCTCCTCTCTTCGCCTCCTCCCCCTCCCTTATCTTCTTCATCACCTCCCTTTCCATTTTTCTCCTTCTCCTCCTCCTCTCCTTTCCCCTCCTCTCTTCTCTTTCTCCTCTCCTCTCCTCCCCTCCCTCCTTCCTACTTCCTCTCCTTTCCTCCTCCTCCTCATCTCTCCCTCCCATTCCTCCTCCTTCCCCGTCTCCTCCTCTCCCCCCTTCTCAGCCTTCTTGTTTTCTTCTTCGTCGTCTTCTTTCTTTCCTTCTCTTCACTCCTCATCGTCATCGTCATCGTCATCGTCATCGTTATTATCATCATCATCATCATTTTCATCATCGTTATCATCATCATCATCGTTATTATCATCATCATCATCATCATCATCATCCCCCTCTTCCTGTTCATCCTCCTCCTCCTCCTCCTCCACCTCTTCCTGCTCCTCCTCCCCTTCTCGTCCCCTACATAATTACACCTTTTTTTTGCTTTCTTTTTGCCTTCCGTCCCTGTCCGCCCCCCCCAGGACCCGCCAGCCCAGACAACACACATTTAGAGAATCAACAAAAACTTGGCGTCGAGCATGTTCCATCTGCTGGCTCGCCTTTCCCGAACGCAGCTCTGGCTGGCCTTTACGCACCCGCCCCTTCTCTCTCTCTCTTTTTTTCTTTCTTTTTCTTCTCTTCTTTTTTTCTCTCTCCTTCTTTTCCTTTTTTCTCTCTTTCTTTCTTTTTTTTCTTCTTTCTCTTTTCTCTCCCTCTCTCCCTCTCTCTCTCTCTCTCTCTCTCTCTCTCTCTGTCTCTGTCTCTCTCTCTCTCTCTCTCTCTCTCTCTCTCTCTTTCTCTCTCTCTCTCTCTCTCTCTCTCTCTCTCTCTCTCTCTTCTCTCTCTCTCTCTCTCTCTCTCTCTCTTTCTCTCTCTCTCTCTCTCTCTCTCTCTCTCTCTCTCTCTCTCTCTCTCTCTCTCTCTCTCTCTCTCTCTCTCTCTCTCTTTCTCTCTCTC
>NC_091582.1:11218706-11222076 GCF_042767895.1 Penaeus vannamei | reverse complement strand
AAATTGATATAGAAAGCATAAATAGTTTCTATAAGTAGGCCCACCACACTCTAGCTGACCCCAACCAAACAGTGCTTGCTGATTCATGAATGCGACTGCAGGTCGTGGTTCGTAGGAGGTACCCACCAAATGATATCAAAGGAAAACAAGAGAATTGATACCTAAACCCCATTATCCTCAAAATTTTGTGGCCAAAGCCATTTATTAAGGTTTGGTAGCTGAAGAGGCACTATTTGAGTCAATGCATTATTCACATCCACAAGTATTACACAGTGCATATATGTGTGTGTGTGTGTGTGTGTGTGTGTGTGTGTGTGTGTGTGTGTGTGTGTGTGTGTGTGTGTGTGTGTGTGTGTGTGTGTGTGTGTGTGTGTGTGTGTGTGTGTGTGTGTGTGTATGTGTGTGTGTGTGTGTGTGTGTGTGTGTGTGTGTGTGTGTGTGTGTGTGTGTGCGCGTGCGTGCGTGTGTACGAGAGGGGGGGCACAGATAGGATTTGACTGAAACATAGAAGAACACTCACTCCTTGCTTTGCCTAGCGAATCCAGATCAACCCCCATCCTCTTCTCCCGTTTCCTAACTATGTCCTGGTTGTTTGAACGTAAGCCACTTTCTAGGGCAAGAAGGGCATGATCTCTCCAAGCCAGATTAGGCAAGGTGACATCGCTTTTGTTGGTGGCTGTACTTGAATATTGAACTACTGCAACTCTATTTTGCCAAATATATATGGGAGGGTTTGCTGGATTTTAATTAGGTGCTAAAGGGAAGAAGGCCAAGGAAATCAAGAGATTTAATAGGTAATTTCTTCTAATACATCTGCAAGACGGATCACTATGATTTCAGTATCACTGGATACCTCCCACCGTCTGCTTGGCTCCGATAGCAGGTGAGGGGATGATAGATAACAGGAAAATTGCAGGGTAAAATATAATGTCCACAAAATCAGTCACTATATTGTCTAATGGAGGGGTCTTTGCCCTCTGCAAACCCAATCCAGGTAAACAAAGAATCCTCCGCGTATTCACGGCAGGAGAGAGCATCAGACAAACTTGGAAACGCTACTACCGCATGGCAGTCATGCACTTTCTCAAGATGTGAATATGTGGAGGATTCTTTGTTTTCCTCAGCAGGGGTTGGGGGTGGCAGCCCCTATAGGGTGATAATGAAGCCCCCTGCATTAGATAATATATTGTCTGATTCTATGTATATTGTTCATATTTTAACCTGGTATCTCTCATACGCTCTCCTGCTATCAGGGCCAAGAATGTGGAAGTTTGGGGGGGGGGGTTCTGTGCAATAATGTCTATATATTTGAAAACTAGAGAGTGAGAGGAATCCAACGATTCAAAAATTTCCAATATATGTTGTTTGTGGCCATTCCATATACTATTTCCTCGTTAATTTTGCACTGTACGCTTACACACACTGATAAACATAAAAATCAGGGTAAATGTCACTGATAGCGACGCCCCCTCCCAGAGACAAAAAAAAGTTTTTAAAAATGAGATTTTTCTGCTGGAAATCTCATTACTTCACTAATTCTCAGCACTGTTTGTTTTACAAATGAATCGACATTGATTTGATAGCCCCGATAGCAGGGTAGGGCAATGAAGTATATCAGGGAAATTATGGGGTAAAACAGGCTTAAATAAGAGGAATAGCAAACAAAAATCAGCCAATAAAACTCTACAGAATTACCTGCCAACTTAAAAATTCTATGGACTGGTGCACCAAAATTTAAAAGCTCTACAGGAACCGATTCCCACCTTCAAAATCTATAGAAATTAACACATTCCAAACCCCCAGAAAATTTACTGACAACAAACCAACCTAATCTAACAATTTAAGTTGCCCTTCGGGCACTGCCCGAGGGGAGGGTTGATGGGGGGCTCCACCCCCCCAAAAACTCCCCAGGAAACATTCTCTTCACCTCGGTACGTAAAATAATGAACCAAATACCTTTATATCTGGAAACGTCAAACTTTTGTTCACTTCTTTCTACTGTCTGGATTCCTTCAATTCTAATCACATTTTACGGCATTTGGAGCTTGAGATAGTTACTTCTGTCTATTTCTTCTTCATAGCTCCTGTATACAGTCTTAAGAATAACCCAGAATCAACACAACACTGGAAACGCAACATTTCTCACCGGCATTCTGTGACTGAATGACCGGTATCAAACCTAGCGGCTGGCAAATGAAAGTTCTAAACAAGAGTATAGATATATTTTAAAACCCAGAGAGTAGTTTATGTTTCTTGTGCTGGGAATACTTCAATTTTTCACGCGTAGAAAACATTATTTTGTCTACATTTGCGTGGACGGATCTGCCGATGGATGATGAAACAAGTGGGTGGAAAAGTAAAAAGAATTTTATGAGCGAAAGATTATTTAAACAAGAAATAAGCTTGCGCGGAAAGTTACCTGGGAACTACATTTGTCTGGCCAGAATTTGATAAAATAATTTTTACAGACCAAACTCTACAGTCTAGCTTAAAACACTGAAATGAAGTATAACAACATTAATAAGACTTTAAAAGCATACATGTATAACAGCAGACACTGATAATTAGCCAAATACTGTTTTGACAAGCACATAGTAACACATGTACTACTTCAGCCATCACAGTAATGAGTTAAGCAGTCAGTGTTTTGCTATTACTGGCAAGGTAAACAAGAAGTGGGACTTAGAATCTGAGTGGTGATAGCAAGGTACATTTTTATCATTTAGTGGTGACTATGAGGCCGCTGCACCTTAAACTATGATCTATCCTATTCTATATCTTTCACTTTATAAGATTTCCCTCTTTCTACACGTGTCACTATAAGTAACTTATGCCAAAATCTGCACCTTTTCATAATCTCAGCAGCACCTGACACCTTGGTTCTTAGTGTAAAATTTATACTTCACTACATACAATCATCCTGACAAGTAGGATATGAACTACTTATTAGTTCAAGAGACCTTTCGTGCACGGTATATACGAAAGAATTGACTCATCTTCCTTTCTTGCGACACAACTTACCACTGACATGGTGCACTGAATGGGACGCTGGCCAAAACGTCAGGATATTATAGTTTCTGGCACGGATGTTGGCACTACCGTAAATACTTCTTTGCCTTCTACACTAAACAATAACTGTCAAGGCCTCCTCTTGTTGAAAAATATAATAATCTAACAAAATGATACAGTACAATCACATACTTTCTGGACCACGATTTTGAAATATATTTGTTGTCAATGGGAGCTGGGTTAATTTTTTTTTTTTTTTTTTTGTCAAAGATCTTATCCTTTAAAGAAACAGTTAATAATTTTGTTGTCTTCTCACATCTGTTTTAGAGATTGGGTTCTTGTCTTGGTTGAAATTGTCAAC
>NC_091582.1:11178095-11195706 GCF_042767895.1 Penaeus vannamei | reverse complement strand
TTGTTCCAGTGGTTTGTGGCTAATGTTTTGTTTTCCTCCTTCATTTCTTTCTGGAGTTGCTTATATTGGGTACGTAGAAGAGGCGTCCATCCAAGATGTTCTTTTATCTCCAAGATGTTTCTGTATCTCCATGTTAGTAGCTTACGGTGGTCGCTTGTCAGGGGGTGAGGCAGAGTTATGTATTTTTTCTTGGGTATTGCTTTGTTCATTGCACTTTCAAGCATTGCATACCAGCTATCGATTTTATTGTCAACGTATTCTTTATTAACTGTGAGTTCTTCTGTAGGTTGATCCATTTGTTGATCTATATCTCTTTTGAATAGTTCCCAGTCCGCCCTTTTATAGTCATACATTTTTGCTTGCGGGATCATGACGGGTGACGTCGCCAGGGTGAAGATAATAGGAATGTGATCCGATGTTGTTAGTGGACCTTCTTGTATGGCATAATTCATGTGTATATTCCTATTTCCTATTATGATGTCTGGTCTTCCTTTCCCTCTAGCACTTACAAAAGTGTTGAAGTCTGGTCCAAGTTGGGTGATTATGTTGCGATGGATCAGGTTAATTAATTCGCTGCCCATTAGATTATTATTACTTTGTCCGAGTGAGCGATGTCGGGTTCAGTTCAGTTCAGTTAGATTTACGGTTATGCTTCGCCTGGGCCTTTTCTCTGGAATGCCCTGGCCTGTGTTAATTATTTCTAGTTAACTCAAGTGGTTTCTTTGAACTGCATGCTTATCGCGGTGGCTGAATTGCGAGCAAGCGATCCAGCTGCCACGGTGAGAGCGTGTTGCACACCCCTTTTACCAGCCCGGCAGCTGTGGTGAGTGGTCCCTGTCTCAGAAATTGTGTGTGTACGCAATTCTGCAAGTAATGTAACAGGGTGGCGTTAGGCTCGCCGCAGTCTTTACATAACCTCCCAGTCTCACTGTCAATAATTTGCCAAGCGCATTGGTAAACCTAGTCTTAGTCTGAATAGTATGACTTCGGTATCTCTTTTTGTATTTGGAGGAAGGGCCAGTGGCTCATAGCCTAAAGCATCTGAGTACCACTTGGCAGCGAGCGATTTTGTGATGTTTTCTCTATGTGCTCCCCGGAGGACCGCACACGCTGCAGCTTTGGTACCTTGGCTCAGTCCCCTTCGGCTAGGTTTAACGATCATGGAGGATGCCCTTTTCGGCTAGTTTATCAGCAAGCTCGTTCCCTTGTATGCCTATATGGCTTGGGACCCAGTTTATGATGATTCTTCTACCTTGACTAAGGATTCTTTCGGCTATGTATAGTACTGTTGTCAAGAGGTAGATGTTATCTGGGGGCATGCTATGCTGTAAGCTGTCAATACTTGCTCTTGAATCTGTATGAATGACAACGTGCCCACTCCCCTCAGGGGACGCGTGTCAATGCTTCCATGATCGCAACCGTTTCAGCCTGAAGCGTTGAGGCATTGTCAGTGACCCTAATGGATGCTGTGGTATCCTTTGTTGCAAAGCCGGCGCCTGCAGTATGGTTTATTGGATCCACGGATCCGTCCGTGTAGTAAGTTATACTACCCGGCGGAGTTATTTGTTCAATGACCCTTTGTGCTTGTGCCTTTAGGCTAGGCATGGAATATTGATCCATACCCTTGGCAAGCAATGAATCTTTTAGTTGAAAGCGTATCAAAACTCTGGCTGTATGAGCCAGGAATTGTCTGCAAACAACTGGTAATCTTATTGTAGGCGTCTGAGAACTCTTTGTCTTAGATAGGAGGTTGTGGGTGCCTGCAGGACCTTGGAAAGGAACTGTGCTGCCATTAAGATCTATTCTAGTGTCTATGGACGGTAAATCAGCTACCATGAGGAGGTTGATGACCTTTGTCCACTTAGGTGCACCTAGAATTATCCTGGCTGCTTCGTTTTGTATTGTTTCCAGTTTTTCTTTTAATGTTGTGCTGGAAGCAATGAGGGCGACAGATGCATAGTCAATAATAGGACGGACAGCATGTACATAGAATGATCTTAGTACTTTGTGTCCTGCTCCTATGTGTCTCCCTGTCATGACTTTCATGACTGACAGTGATCTTTCCTTGGTTCTGTCAAGCAGGTATTGGATCTCCTTTTTTGAAAGTGTGTGTCCTATCCATACTCCAAAGGTATAGATAATCCTTCACCCATTCCAGATCCATACCCTGTATAGTGAGTTTTTTATTTCTGACATTGGTTCTCAGTGCCATTGCTTTGGATTTTGCTGCTGATATTTTTAGACCCGTCCTATAACACTCTTCAGACACCAGGTTCAGACAACGCTGAGCTCTAGTAAGGCAGTGATTGCCAGAGGCTATGATTGCCAAGTCATCTGCATAAGAGATGATTTTGCATCCCTCTGGCAGGTGAATGTCGAGTATGTTGGACATGAGGGTATTAAACAGGGCTGGACTAAGAACCCCTCCCTGAGGAGTTCCATTTTCAAGTGGCATGTGCTGTGAGAGGTGGCCTTGAAATCTGACATTTGCTGATCTATTTTTAAAATAGCTATCCAGGCCAAGAGTCTGCCTTTGACTCCTTTGTGGATTAGGGTCTCTTGAATGGCAAGTGGACTTGCCAACTCAAAAGCCTTCTCCAGGTCAAGAGGGAGAGACAGCCACGGCGGGCGAGGTGCAGATTGCGCTTAAGAGTGTGGAAATGCTATGAGCAGTGCTCTTACCCCTTGTGAACCCGTGCAGAGTGTTCATGGGGGGGGACCCGTTTTCCATCGGAGCCTTGAGTACCATCTTTTCAGCTGTTTTACCCAGGCAGCTGAGAAGAGAGATGGGACGGTACTTGTTTCAGAGCTCCTTTGGCTTCGGGATGGGAACTATTGTGGCTTGTTTCCAGCTCTGGGGCACCGTGGCTGTTTGCCAGGATTTTGTTGATAACCTGCAAGAATGCAAGTTCTCCTGCAAGGCCTAGTTGCGAAATGATGGGGTGAGAGATCCCATCAGATCCTGGTGCTGACCCAGAACTGGATTTGTATGATTTTCTTAGTTCCCTAAGAGAGAGCAAGGCATCTGTTTCATCAGCTTCGAGTGCCTTGTCTCTTATGAGACAAGGATTTAAGTTTTGGTTTTCTCTCATCATTGGAGGCAGATTGTTGGTGCTGGTTCTGGCAGAGAACTCAAGCACCAATCTGTTAGCCTCTGATTGTGGGTCATGATGAGTGCATTCCGGGGCTTGGCGACTTGTCGCTTGCCTGACCCGTTTCCACAACTCTGTAAGGCTGGTCTGGTGCCCAAAAGATTGGCACCATTCCAGCCATTTTTCCTGCCTTACTCTGTTGGCAGTTTCCGTAGCATCCACAACAGCTTCCCTCAACAGGGCCATATTGTCGGGAGATCTTTGCCGTCGGAAGTTTTTTCTACACATATTAACCCTGTGGTTGACCTCTTTGATCTCGTCATTATAGTACCAGGCGTCTTTGTGAGTTCTGGACCATGGGCGAGTTTTGGGAATGGTTTGTGAGGCTGCCTGGTTTATGGCCTGGATTAGCCTTGCCTCTAGCACATCCACGTTTCTTTCAGACATCGAGCCAAGCCTTCCTGGAAGGCAAACCAGTTGGCCTTGTCAGTTTTCCATTTAGGAATGTGATGTGGTCTTTGGGCTGGACCTGCATCCATTAGTGTGGTGACTATGCCGTAGTGATCACTAGCAACCGTATTATCGACACACCACCGAATTCTCTCCACCATTGTTGCAGTGGCAAAGGTGAGGTCTAGGACCCCTCCCTTCACATGCGTTGGTTCTTTGGTGTTGAGAAGAGCGATCTCAGGGAGTCTCAAGCACTTCTGCTATGTGAATGCCTGCCGCGTTCGGCCTTTTGCGGGGATTCAGCATGGCCATGTGTGCATTGAAGTCTCCCCCTATGATCACTCGGTCTTGTGCTGCAGTAGCACAGACCTGGTTTAGATCTAAGCTCTCACACAGTGGTTTGCTATAAATATTGTATATTTTTATAGAGCTCCCAGGTAGCTGAATCTCAACAGCAAGAGATTCAACACCATCTCCACAGTGCGGCGGGTTGGCTTTTAGGGAGCAAGGGATAGCTTCTTTTACCAGGGTCATCAGGCCTCTAGCACCATCCAGGTTTGGATTGGTGAAGGCATGATATCCTGAGAAGCACACGGATCCCATTGTTAGTGTCCCCTGGAGCATGACGACGTCAATGCTCCTTGCTCGCACAAATGACTGGAGAAAGGAGTTCTTGCTTTTATAGCTACAGATATTCCACTGCAGTATGCTTAGATTGTGTGCCAGGATGGTTACTCAGTGTCACTTGCTTCAGCTTCAGATGCCCCAGTGCTGGTGGCATCAGATAAATACAGATCCTTGTTGATTGAGGATTGTACAACTTCCTCTAAGTCAGACACTCCGGTTAAGGCCTTACCGAGGGGTGTAGGGCCTAGGTTGGAAGTGTCACCTCGGGTCGGAGGACGAGACTTTGGCTGTACAGACTCGGCCTGCTGCACAGTTTCAGCCTGTCCTGACAGACTAGCTGGGGTTTCATGTGATGTTTCTCATGAAGCTAGCCTGCCATCCGAGGATTTAGGGAGGGGAGCGCTGCTCGTTATCGGTTCGGAGGCTTCTAGCTTCCTTCCCTTCAGAGCTGCCACAGTTTGGGTCATAGCCGTCATGGCGACCTGCACTGCTTTCTCCGCCTCCTCACTGGTCCTCCCCAAGGCTGTTGCTACTGCAGAAACTACAGCACTCAACAGGAGAGTCATATCTTTCTCGTCAAAGAAAAGATTATCATCTACTGGGGGGACCATTGCTGTGGACTTTGAACCTTTTTCCTTTTGGTTCTTTTTTGTTGTTTTGCCACTAGCAAGCTTGGGGAATTCCTCTCTGTTAGAGGTATCCAATTTTCTCTGTGGGGGCGACTCCTTCCTTTTAGGAGGTCGGGGAGTCTTTTCTTTTTGATTTTGTTTTTTGTTTTGGCCCCAGACATAGGTGCCTGGGGGCGCAGGGACGCTTTTTGGCTAGCTCCTGCTTTTTAATCACTGCCTGTTTCCTGACAGAGCAAGCCAGGCTCCAGGCATGTTTTTTGGCACAGTTTGGACACTTGGCTGTTGTGTCTTTCTGGCCATCTTTGTGTGCCTTTATACACACTTCGGTTTCGTGTGCCTCGCTGCATACACCACATTTGGCTTTGGCCTTGCAGTTGGCCTGGTGATGCCCAAATTTCTGGCACGTGAAACACCTCAAGGGCTCTGGCACGTATGTCCTGAGCTTGTATGAGCACCAGTTACCCAGATCAAGGGTGGTGATTGGGGCTCCCTTGAGGGTAACCAGGACTTGCCTGGTTGGAGACTTCCCTTTGGTCATGCGGGAAGCCTCCACCACTTGTGGGAGAGACGTGATCACCTCCACGTCGAAACCCAGTGGAAAGCCAAGTAGCACCATCTTGGACTTTTTCTCTTGGGAGGTCAGTGGTGAGATACACACCTTCCTCCCATCTTTTAGCACCTTGATTTCCTGCAGGAAGTTCATGGTGGCTTTGTCTTTGGGGGCAATGATCATGCCCTCATCTCTGGAGATTCGGATTGATAATCTTACATTTCTTTCCTTCTCCAATGCCCTTACCAGCTGATATGCATTGTCAAAGTCTTCAGGTTTTTTTGGTACCTTAAACCGCGTTAATCGACTTGGGGTGTGTTCTGCCTCTTCTTGAGAGTCAGTTTCCACCCTTCGTCGCTTCACGCCTCCCCTTTGCAGGGGTTTATGGCCTTTGGAAGTGGGGGCTGCTGTTTTGGCTAGTACAGCTGGAGCCCCTTCTTGACTGAGGGAGTTCTGAGGGGAGTTCAGGCTTCCCTCAGTCTGGTGTGCATGGACAGACTTTGTGGTTGGTGTTTCTGTCTTGTCCTTGCTCGGTTCAGCAGGCCGGACACGTTCGGCCTGCTTTTGGGTTTTCTTTCGCCCCCCTGCAGCCTTGAAAGGCTCCAGGGTGACTGCCATGGTCTGATTCATATTGTGGTCATTTAGAGATTTGGAAATAGATTGGTCCCCTTTCGGGGATTATCTTTATACCTCCTCTGTGGGTGAGGTCTTAAGAAGGGCCTCATAAAAAGCTCTGATCCCTACACTCGACCCTTCAGCACCACAGGACAGGAGATCCCCCTGGGTGGGCATTTAGGTCGGCTATTATGTTGTAGCGGTTCCTGATTGGCCATCAATCGAGAACCGCACCTGACCTGTGATTGGCCGACTCCTGCCTCGGGACCGCCCAAACTGACCGAGTAAACATCGCCGGTCAGGTTCATAAGCAGCCGGACCTGAGCCGGAATCATCATTCGCCTCACGACGGTTGCTGATATCACTTGTGCTTGGTTCATCACCAAATAAAGAGATAAAAATCCAGTTCGGATTTATAACCCCAACACTGGTGACCCTCAGAGTGAATAAAGTTTTTACACAAGATGTCAGCAACACACAGGACGCTACCAGTCTGCTCTGTGACCAGCCTGCCGGAATGGTTTTTTCAAGTGGAGCAGGAATTCCTCCTCAGGAATATAACCACCCAGACCACAAAATTCCGCCTGCTGGTCACTAACCTCCCGCCAGAACTCCTTCTGACCGTCGGCGACCTCCTGCACAATCATCGGTACGCCACTTACGACGAGCTTAAGGAGGCCATTCTTAGGCGAGCAGCACCTAACCCTCTGACCGTGTTAAGCTCCTTCCTGTCGTCTGACGCCGCGGACAACCGTACTCCCACAGAAATCCTTCACCACTTCCAGCTCCTCCTCACCCGCACCGGCACTACACTCCCACCTGACGTCATGTGCTCCCTCTTCCTCAAACAGCTGCCTGCTGATATCCAGCAAATCCTGCTGGTGTCAGATGCCCCATTGGAGCAACTTGCCCTGCAAGCCGACGCGATGCTCACAGCTAGGGCACCCACATCGTCAATAGCAACAGTGTCTGCCGCAACCACCACCTCCGCCGTGACGTTGGCAGCCCTTGCAGCCCATGTAGCCACACTATCCGAGGCCGTGCAGATATCCACACAGGAACGTCCTCACTCCCGGCCTCGCTTTCGCACCCCTTCGCCACCACGCTTTGAACGGGACATCAGGCGCTCTGCAACGCCCATCCGCCAGCCTCGCTTCCGCGTTCCTTCACCGCCGCGCAAAGAGTGGAAGAAACCGCGGAAACTGGGCGCGCCTGTCTTTCGCGGACCTCGGAGGTGTTTATTGTACGTCCGAGATGCCTCCTCCTCCCTACGTTTCCTCGTCGACACAGGGGCCGAGGTCAGCCTCCTTCCAGCCTCCCACAGGGATAAACGCTTCCCCTCCTCCCGCACTCTGGAAGCTGCCAACACATCGCCCATCAACACCTACGGCGAGCGTTCGAGGACCCTCTCGCTGGAAGGCGAGCCCGCCCAACGATTCCAGTGGATCTTCCTCGTCGCCGACGTCCCACAACCCATCATCGGCGCCGACTTCTTGGTACACTACGGTCTGATGGTCGATCTACAAGGTATTGCCCTAATCCACCAATCCGGGGCCCGCACGCACGCTGCTCCGGCTCTGGTAAGTACCCCCCTAACATATACAGTGCTTCCCAGGACCTGCGCCTTCAAGAACATCCTGCGGGAATTCCCGGCCTTGACCAAGCCGATCAATCGGGCCATCCAACCACGGCACGAGGTCCGTCACCACATCGTGACTCACGGCCCCTCTGCCCACTCTCGCCCCCGACAGATGTCGCAGTGCCAAGGCGGAGTTCGACCACATGATGCAGTTGGGGATCATACGCCCTTCCAGCAGCCAATGGACGGCCCCTCTGCATTTGGTGAAGAAGAAGGACGGCGACTGGCGCCCATGCGGTGATTACCGTCATCTCAATACGATTACCGCCCCTGACAGATACCCGCTGCCGCACCTGCACTCCTTCTCCCACAAGCTGTCCAGCTGTACGGTCTTCTCGAGGATCGACCTCGTGAGGGCGTACCACCAGATTCCGATCGCTGAGGTGGACATCCCCAAGACTGCCGTCATTGCACCGTTCGGCCTGTTTGAGTTTCTCAGGATGCCCTTCGGTCTCCGCAACGCTGCTCAGACCTTCCAGCGGTTTATCAACGACGTGACTCGCGGCCTTAAGGGGGTCTTCGCCTACATCGACGACATCCTCGTCGCCAGCGCTTCAGAGGCAGACCACGCCCGTCATCTCCGCACCCTCTTTGGCAGACTGCAAGAAGCAGGGGTCGTGATCAACCCAGGGAAATGTCTCTTCGGCGCGGCTTCGATCTCTTTCCTAGGTCACACCGTCACCTCTCAAGGCATCACCCCAGCGCAGGAGAAGGTCACCGCCATAAGGAAGTTCCCCAAGCCTGCCACAGAGAAGCAACTTCGAAAATTCCTGGAGATGTTCAACTTCTACAGGAGATTCGTTCTCAAGTGTGCCCAGCTCCTCAAGCCCCTTCACGCCCTGATCACACCTAACAGGGCCAGCAGAAACACCAAAATCAAGTGGACGCCCCCTACCAACAAAGCCTTCGAAGCCTGCAAGGAAGCCCTGGCCTCCGCCAACCTGCTGAACCACCCTTTGCCTGAGGCTCCTCTCAACATCGCCGTCGACGCCTCCGACACTGCCATCGGCGCTGTCCTCCAGCAACGTCGGGGTAAGCAATGGCAACCTCTTGCCTTCTTTTCGCAGATGCTGTCGCCACGTCAGTCACGATACAGTGCCTTCGGAAGGGAACTCCTGGCAGCGTACTCCACGGTGAGGCACTTCCAGCCGTATGTGGAGGCTAAGGAATTCCACATCCTGACGGACCATAAACCCCTCACCTTCGCCCTACACTCGAGGACCCGCCGCCAATCCCCTCGCGAGGAGCGCCACCTGGACTACATCTACATCTCGCATATGAAGCAGGCCCTGACATCCTCCTCCTCCAACAGGAGGTGGGTCGACCAACTCCCCCATGCCCTCCTTAACATCCGGACATCCTTCAAAGAGGACCTGCAGTGCACCGCCGCGGAAATGGTCTATGGAACAACGCTCGCCCTCCCTGCAGATTTCATCGTCACAGCCGGCAACTTCGAACCAGGAACCTTCGGCAAACAACTCTGCGAACAGATGACCCGGGTACGCAGCCGACCGACGAGACCCACCCGACAACAGGAAATATACATGCCCCCAGGACTCCAGGATTGCTCTCATGTCTTCGTGAGAAAACATCCCAGACCTCCTCTCTGTCCTCCGTACGAGGGTCCATTCCCGGTCATCCGAAGAGGCGACAAGACGATCACCATCCGCCGCCCAAAGGGAGAAGACACCGTGACCGTAGACCGCGTCAAACCCGCACACCTACACCAGCCCATCAAAATCGCCAAAGTCCGTTTCGCGACCGCGAAACAAGAGGGGGAGTGCTGTAGCGGTTCCTGATTGGCCATCAATAGAGAACCGCACCTGACCTGTGATTGGCCGACTCCTGCCTCGGGACCGCCCAAACTGACCGAGTAAACATCGCCGGTCAGGTTCATAAGCAGCCGGACCTGAGCCGAAATCATCATTCGCCTCACGACGGTTGCTGACATCACTTGTGCTTGGTTCATCACCAAATAAAGAGATAAAAATCCAGTTCGGTTTTATAACCCCAACAATGTAAGCCGGAGTGTTCCTTCTCATGATTTTCATGATGTCCGGGTATGGGAATTGGGATCGTCTAAGTGGCATGTATGCCGTCCCGAGAACAAAGCTTCCTCGGTCTGTATATAGTTCTACTGCGAGAAAATCTGTAAAATCATCGATGACTCTGTGTTTTATGTTTCTTTTCACACCAATAGCAACTCCGGCGTCGCCTTCATTCAAAATGTTTCTTTGGTAAACATTGTACCCAAACAGCTTAATAGTTTCATCATTCTGTAGACAGTGGGCATTAATTAATATTGCGTCTGGGTCTTGGGTCTCTGTCAAATACTTGTTTGACAGTTAATGTTTTCTTGTACGCCAGTTTAGGACATTGTGTTGAATTATTTTGTATCTATTTATGGTCATAGTGTAAGATTATATAATGTCAGGATCTGTAGAGGATTTTCTGGCAGGCTGCTGCTCCGCTCTCGTTCCATTAACAATTCTGTCGAAGGCTTGATTACTGACGTATTGTATTCTGTATGCAGTGAGATCAATAGTCCTGTTTAGTATGTTATCCTTGATTAGTTGGTCATCAAAGATATCTTTGTGGAGGTATGCGTATTTAATGATATTTGACTGCATCAATTTGACTAGATCATTGTGTGTAGATCGTCTAGGGATGTATCCAATGCTTTCCTCTCTCGCCCGAAGTCTTTTTTCTGGCAGTCGATGTAATCTGAACTCTTTAGCCTTTGTAACATCTCCTCTCTCTTGAAGGTCCTCTTGATTTTGATGTGGATGCTGGTCGATTGGTGGCGGTAAACGATATTCCTCTTCGTTGATTTCCTCTCGTTGTGCATTATTTGTTGCTACCTTTTTCGTTTTTGATACCGTTTCTTGGGTTGGAGTAGTTTCTCGATTTTTCTTGTTGTTTCCTTCTTGTTCCATCTCTGTTTCGTCGCCATTCGTCATTGTCGGTACATTGTTGTTTGTATTTGTTAATACACCAAGTGTTCCGGTTGCATATACTTGGTCAGGGAATCTGACCTTGGGGAGATTGTTGAGGGAGTACATCTTATCTATTGTTTTCTGGAAACTGCCTGGTTCTGTGGCTTCCTGAGTATATGCAAATAATATCGCACTCATTATGCAGGTAGCTGCGTTCGGTGGGAGAGAACGTTTCGTTTCCGCGTTGAAGGTGGTAGTTACATTGTTCCTTGCTCCATTATAATTGGTAGTTGCTGCTGTTGCCCCCACGTAGGTTGTTTGGCGGGATGTGTCAACGGTGATCTTTTTTCTCTCAGCTTGCCTTTGCTCTTTCGTTCTTTCTTTGATCATTGTTTTTCGTGTTGGGCATTTAGCGGCAAGTGTTCGGTGGTTACCGTTGTAGTTTAGGCATTTCTTCGTGTTTTCCCTGCAATCCTTGTACGTGTGATCATTAGAGGCACATTCAGAACAAGCTTTGTAAGTGTCCGTCTCCTTACAATCTTTGACGAGGTGATCGTATTTGTAGCATCTGTAGCAAGGAACAAGGTTGATAAATCTGTCCCTTTCTACGAATCTAGGAGGCATAGATTGGAATAATATTAATAGTCCGTTTTCTAATGCTCGTTTTGCCATTTGGGTGGATTCAAATCTTATTTTTAGGATAGAGGGTGCATTTGGTATTTTAATAACTTGCTCTATCTTAGCCCAAGCATTTTCATTTTCTATATTCTACTCAATTTCTTCATCACTGAACTCAGTGATTTGCTTGACGTTCCGTATGACTATTGTTCTCATGGCATCATATTCAGGTGGGTCTTGAATCTTCATATTCGGCTTCATATTCGCCGGGACAGTGACGGCGACCTTACACCTAGGAAGGAGTTTTTAGACCGCAAGGGCTACCTCCCTAAAATGAAAGGCAGGTCATAGCGTATAGGAGCACCAGTAGGAACGTGTTACCGGTCCGGGTACCCTGAGCTTTATGGGATGATTCTTTGTTTTCCTGGGCGGGGGTGGGGGGGGGCAGCAGCCCCCCCCCCCCCAAAAAAAAAGGGGGGGGGTTGCAGGTGGCACAGCTCCCTGCAGTGAAATTTTCGTAACTACGGCCAACATGCGGGACCGCCCGATGCCGAGTTTGTCCAACACTCTCTCCTGCCGTAAATACGTGGAGGATTCTCTGTTTAGTGCACATACATTATATCAAGAGTGGCGCAACCTTGATTTGGAAAAGACAATCTAGCCATTTCCGATGGAAACGAACACCAGAATCAACCGAACCAAAATAGAAATCGAACGAATCTAGTTTCGTCCCGAAAAGCGTTGGTGACGTCTTTTTCCAAATTTACCCAAGGTTTTTCTCATACCCCCTACTCTAGTAATGTCGCTCGCTCTGCCCCTCCCCCTCCACCCCAAGATGTTCTTACTCCCACCCCTATACCTACTTACTTCCCCACTTCCACTTCTACATTCAACCTCCCCAAGTCAAATTCTTTTGCCACTCTAAATCCAGACACCCCAATCTCATCCACAGCTCCAATCTCAACTACAGCCCCAACACCGCCCCCTCTCCCTCCCCGCACTACCCCCAGTAGACAAACTAAACGTTCCCCCCCTTCTTCCCCTTCCGCACACTCACCTCCACCTACCTTTGCCTTTATTCCTCAGACACCAGTCACCTTTTCCCCTCCTCATAAGAAAACCTTTGTCTCACAAGACACTCCAACCAACTCCACTGCAAGAACTATGGAAGATATTCAAATCCATATGCTTGAGGCACAAAATTCCACGACTCGTGCTCCCTCCACGCTCCAAGTGACTGCCGATATCCATACCCCTTCTACTCATATTCCCCCTACACCCCTTCCTCTCACTCCCTCCCAACACAACCCACCCCTCAACTCCAACTACACGTACATTCTCTCTCCCTCCATCCCCTCTATCATTTCCACTCCCTCCTGGACACATACGTGAATACCTTATGTAATTCCCATAGCCCATTCACACCTCTAGATAGTTGATGCATAGCAACTATCATCACCCTTCACCCCTCTTTTAATATACTTTCCTAAAGTGCTATTTGACCTTAGATGTCTAGCACATTTATTTTGCCTTTTAATCATTAACCATATACATGTGGGTATGTATAAATATATATATATATATATATATATATATATATATATATATATATATATATATATATATATATATATACATATATGTTTTTTTATTTATTATATATATATATATATACTGTGAAGATGGTGGTTGTTAAAATGAGGGTTTGGCGGCACAGTTAAGACTGTTTCTCTTGAATGAGAGAAATTTGCATTTTGATGGATTGTATGGGAAAACGTTATATTTAGTATTTATTATATGAGACGAACAAATATATACATTAAATAAACACGAAATTAAATGAAAACACGCAAAGAAATATCAATTAAGTTCATAGGACTATAATGTTCACACGATTTACTCATTTTCATTGTTCACTTCTGCTTCACTGTTCATATCACTGTTTTCTATATTTCAATGTTCTCCACTTAGTACCGGACATTATATAGAATCTGGATCATCATCATTCTTCATGCTTGATCGCCATCATGCAATGTCGGTAGCATATCTTGAAGTAGCAATCCGCAGTTATAAAATAACAAAATAAAACAACTACAATATTTGACCATCTTTTCATACCACAAGGTAGAAATCTAACCAAATTATTTGTCATCAACTAATGAACATAGATTATATACCATTAACCTAATTCATTTATCCTATACATACAAAACAATCACAAATTACTATATATATCTATAAGACATAACTTATAGTTTTAAATTATAAATATCAGTAGCCGACGTGATACTTGTGTGGCCCACAACTCGGGACTACCACACTCCTCCGCTCAATTACCGTGACGGCCTCTGCTAATAAGAGGGCTCACCTTGCTTAGGCCTACCAATACAACTACCCCAAGCAACGGTGACGTCACGCCCGCAAACTGTCGTTAGACTAATTAACGACTTACAGATTAGCAAATGAGATGGCATGACATATATATATATATATATATATATATATATATATATATATATATATATTATATATATATATATATATATATATATATATATATATATATTATATATATATACACACATACATACATATATATATAAGGCCGCCGTCAGGCGGCCACATCCTTTTTAGGTGGGACGCCTTTTCAAATGGGAAACGCCCATTTTTGTTTTATATAAACTATGTTACTCGAACTTCCAATTAAGAATATGTTACTAATATCACATAACTTCAAAAATATCGCTAGTTTGGCTGAAGATTGAGGAAATTTTTTGGACCACTTCCTCATTTATATTTTATCGAAAATAGCAAAAATTTGGCTATCGTTACAAGATTCACCGATGTAGTTTAAGGTCATCTACAGCATTACTTTACGTGCCTATTTAAATGCGAAGGCATTTATTACATTGCTAAAATCAATTTTTTTTTTTTGCGAGTTTGCTATCTATGCTTAATATCGCCATATCGCTGTTGAGGCAATTGTGACTGTCAATGTGCAAAAGATCCTCAAAGCAATACATAGTTGATAGTTGTTTTTCGTCTCAGATAAGCAACTGTTGTATTTTTTTACATATACATGTATATATATATATATATATATATATATATATATATATATATATATATATATATATATACATATGTATACACACACAATATATATATATATATATATATTATATATATTTATATATGTATACATATATACATACGTAAATACACACACACACACACACACACACACACACACACACACACACACACACACACACACACACACACACACATATATATATATATATATATATATATATATATATATATATATATATATATATATATATATATGTAAATATATATCACGCTCAAAATGCAATTTAGAGGCGACGCCCCGAAAAGGTGACACATGTACCTGCGCCCGCTATATTTATAGGGAATGCGAGACCTTAAATCGTGCCCAATCGCCTCTACTCTACCATAGCCTTCCATAGCACCCTCGATCATCTCCCTAACCCATTCCGTTGCTTAGGGGTGTTTAAGGGGTCTTTAAGGGATCTACAAGTGGTATACGAGTACTCAAACCATATCCATTCTCATTTACTCTGTGATAGCTTTCCATAGCACCCTGGATCACCTCTGTAATCCTTGCCGTTGTTTAGGGGTGTATTTAAGGGGTCTATAAGGGGTATGAAAATGTTCATACTGTACCCAGTCTAATTTAGTAATTCACTCTGTGATAGGTTTCCATAACACCCTAAGAAAAAAAATGCAACCATGTACTGTTGCTTCAATATTTCCTGACCCCTTATAGGGACCCCTTATCGGAACGGACACAGCCTAAGCCACACAGGACCTCGAGACCTTTCTAACGTGCCCAAGAACTCCCCCAACTCCTTGTGGTTGCTGAGAAAAAGTGAACTTAAGTAGGTCTCTGGTTATGGTTTATGGTTTTTACGGTATGAAAGGCCCCCTTGTTTTCGATTCAGTTGGATGGGGATTGATTGCGTTTTTTTTTTTTTTTTTTTTTTGGGGGGGGGTCCTGGCCAGGGCCTGAATACATGTATATCTATATATATATATATATATATATATATATATATATGTATGTATATTATATATATATATATATATATATATATATATATATATATAAATATGTATATATACACATACATAAATATGTATATATACATGCATAGATATATATATGTATATAAATATATATATATATATTATATATATGTATATATATATATATATATATATATATATATATATATATGTATGTATGTATGAATATATATATATATATATATATATATATATATATATATATATATATATACATACACAGACATACACACATGTATATAAGTATTTATATATGTGTGTGTGTGTGTGCTATATACATATGTATATGTATACATATATATGAATACAAATACATCCTTTACCACTCTTCACCTTCGAGGTCGCCTCCCTAACCTTAGTCTGATCTGCTCCAAAGAATTTACATCCTCTAGAGAGTGCTAACAAGGATGTGGTCAACTTCCTTGGCCACAAAACCGGTATCACTGTCCCATGACCAGCGATGTTGGTTATAGTGTGAATACCAGAAGCCAGAAATCCGTAATTTCTGGCGCCCAGCAAAGTCCCGAAGGAGGCTGTTCTCAGTTGGAATTAGCTCCTGAGCCATGGGGACCGACAACATCTCTTAGCTAGCTCCCTAGACAATGCGAATGTCGCGTCAGGGTCAATGGTCTACCACAGATACAAGTTAAGAGTAGAATTTGCAAACAACAGTAGGAGCGTACACAACAGTAAGAGACATGAATCGGAAAGCATGCCTCAGGCTCAGGCTCAATGTGAGTAGTTCTCAACCCCATGGTCGCACTCTAAATGAAACAAGATATATATATACATATATATACACACACACACACGAGGGGCATTTCACAACTCTAAAATAAAGCACGAAATTTCTGGGATTTCCGAAATCTCCCCAAAATTTACCGGGATTTCCGGACAGATATGTCAGGATTTCCGAATTTTGAGGGATTTCGCGTTTACAGAGGCGTTTAAAAACTCTCTTTTTTTTTTTTTTTTTTTAACTAAGCTGTTACTATTTAAGTTACCAGTAACCCAGCTACAATCAGAATATATGGTTCTGCTATTTTATTGATGAAATGCTTTACCGAGATTGAACATAGGCCTTATAGAAGGGGATTATCTACCAGTTTTCTTGGTCTAAACATTCCATCTTACCGATTTTAAGTTATATGCATTTTCAAAGAGTTTCATCATCATCGGGGAGCTAACGGCAACGGGTGCGCATAGCTGCAGCCACACTTCATTTCCACCTTCGAGGATCCCTCGTAGCAAAGCGACTGGCAGGGACTCGGCGCATCTCGATCTGACCAAGCCACGACTTTCTAGGTCCAGGGTTGTCTCGTACAAAGGCAATCAGGTGGGCAGGATCATCCTGTGGGAAGTGAGCCGAGTGGCCGTATAGCCCGAGTTGGTGATAACGGATTGTTCAAGTAGCAGGTCCTGTGCCAGTTTCTATTACAAAAGGCATCAATACGAGACTCCAAGGCACAAGATAATGTCCAGGTTTCACTACCGTAGAGCAAAACTGACATTATCAGGGCCTTGAAAACCCTTAGCTTGGTCCTGCACAGGTACCAGCATCTCCAAATACTCGTGTCGAGAGAGTTCATGACCCCTGCTGCCAGGCCAATCCGTCTGCTGACTTCCTGGTTTGACAGCCCAGAGTTATGAACTACACTACCAAGGTATGTAAAGCTCTTTGTGACTTCAGTGTCCTCACCACAAGCACTTACCGACCGAATAGGTTCTAGAAAGTCCCAAAGTCCTGGATCTTAGTCTTGGTCCAGGAGACCTCTAGACCCAAGGGCTTCACTTCATTGCTAAATGCATCCAGAGCCACCACTCAGGTTCCGAAAGACTCAGATAGAATGGCAGCATCAACAAAATCAAGGTCAGTAACCTTGATATTGCCCAGAGTTGCCCCACAATGGCATTGGACAGTAACTCTGCCTAGTATCCAGTCCATGCAAGTGTTGAAGTGTTGGTGTAAGGAACTGAACAAGAAAGAAGCTCGACAGGCCCCCACCACATCTTACAGCACTTTCAGTTCCAGTATACAGGCTTGCCATTAGTCCAATAATTTTTGTTGGAATTCCTCTCAATCTAAGGATCTCCCAGTGATTCACGATGCACCATATCGAATGCCTTCTTGAGGTCGATGTTGGCTGCAAGCAGCCAATGCCTAACCTGAACTCACGGCGGCGTTCTACAGGACTCGAAGCGCCAGGACACGGTCTATTGTTGACTTACCAGGAGTGAATACAGATTGCTCCAGCCTCTGGTGCCTCAGCAGTTGGTTTTGATACGTCTCAGAAGGATGTGGGCGAGAACTTTGCCTGGTA
>NC_091582.1:11163665-11166165 GCF_042767895.1 Penaeus vannamei | reverse complement strand
ACGTACATGTGCCAACTGTGGTGACTCCCATAATGTATATCATAGGAACTGCCCTGCTTATAAGCTCAAATGTGAGGTAGCAGTTCTCAGATTCAAACAAGACTTCACTCTACATGAGGCTAGACAGGTTTTTCTCCCTCTACCTATTCCAAAACAGTCTTTTGCTCTGCTCCCTCCCATCTCCACAGGATGTTTCTGCATCTCCCCCAGTATCTCTTCCCTCTTCCCTGAACCATCTTACCTCTACTCTCCCTATCCTCCAATCAAATCCCTTTTCCATTCTAAATCCAGATACTCCAATCTCTACCGCTTCAATGCCTACCCTTCCTCTCCCTCACTTTACCTGTTGCACCAGACAACCTAAACATTCTACTCCATCTTTGCCTTCCACACCCTCATCTACACCCTCCTTTTCCTCTTCTCCTTGAACATCTATCCCTCTTCTCCTCCTCACAAGAGGACCTTCCTACCTAAAGCCCCTCCAGAAACTCTTGAAGATATCCAAAAGTTCTTAGACATGACTCAAGAAAATGTTACACTCCCTCATCCACCCTCCAAATCCCTCTATTTCTAGTCCCTCAACATTCAAAGTATTTACCAAGAATCATCCTCCTACCCGCAATTTCCCCCTACCCCTCTTCCTCCTACTCTTACCCAACACACCCCATCCTCTCCTTCTCCATTTACATCATTCCCTTTTCCTTCTCCATTATCCTTACCTCTCCCAGGTGAATACTCACGTGAATCCTTTCTGTTGCAACAGTCTTTCTCCAGATTCCTCCCATCCTGATGCTCTTCCTGATACTTCACCCCCTTCCCCAGTCCCCTTATCTCATCCCCCAGACTCTTCTCCTGCTACTTCTCCAACAGCCACCCCTACCTGTATTACCCATTAATTATTTCATAATAGCTCTTTTACCAGTTTTCCCTGAAGTAATGTTCCTATAGCTGTCCCAGCAACAGATAAATCCCATTCCATCCAATCGCCCCATACCTTTAACCCTTACCTTTATTAACCTCCAATTTACTTCATCTTTACCCTTTTCCTTACCATACTATCCTATAACACTTTATAACCTTTGACATTTAACAATCTTTTTCTTAATCATTAAGTTACTACTGCTCCTCGGTAATTAAGTACTTGTGAAGCTGTCTATGTGTAGAGACAGTTGATAAACTAAACTCACGGTGGGTATGACATATGCATAAATTCCATTCTGGGCAGCATTGGTTTAATAAAAGAATTTTTTGTCTGGTCAAGTGATATTTTAAGATTGTTTCTCCAGATTCCTAAATGACTAACTAGTTTCATGTGATGTTTGGGATATCATTGGCATGATTGCTGTTAAAAGTAATTCCTTCATACTGGTTCTGTAAAGTTGTATGTTATATATCATGAGTTAAACTTTCTAACTTTATTTAACTAGTAGGAGTAAGAATAGGTTTTGACACTAATTTACCATGCAGAATGTTATATATTGTTTTCAATATGTGTTGAATGTAACTTTGTAGGATAAAAGTCACAAAATCTACCATAAATTATTCCTCAATATTCTTTGATTGTAAAGGAATATGGTTATTAATTTTAATCATATATAGTAAAGAAAAAAGAAAAAAATTATTGATGTTACCTTCATTAACAGAGGAAAATGAACCATGTAATATATAAACAGATACTGTTATTCTCACTTTTCAGGAAGAAGAATTCATTTTTACTGTGAGTGAGATGGAACAAAGAATAGAGTTTGCAGCCTTTACATCAATGCTACAAGCTGACTGGTTACCATGCGCTGAAAAGTGGTGTGACTTCAGCCGAAACTGTTTTTATGACATGGAGGCCAACTCTCTCATTGAAAGGTACTGTATTACCAATGTATACATAGTATTCATGATCTCTGCAGTTTTGTTTGTACATTGTTTAGTGATAGTTAACTATTCCTACCTAGGTTGAAGTACAGTATTTAAGTGCTTAGTGATCTTATAACATTACCAGTGCATTAACTTATTTTTCTCAGAGCTCATTACTGATAAGAGATAGTTGAACATATCTATAATTTTCTTGATTCTATCAGGCCATAGAGAGAGTTATTGAGTGAGCTAGAGAGAGGGATAGAGATGGAAGGAAGGAGTCACACAAGATGGAGATTAAAATAAGATTGGAAGAGAATACTTGTTTCACAGTTTCCAAAAGCAGTGTCACTGATACAAAACTTTTTTCACAGATTTTTCCTGAAGATTCATCATCAGTTCCTAAAGGGATTGCATACAAGGAAGTCCTTAGAAGAATTACTAAGACTGATTGCAGATAATGTCATGGAACACAGAAAGTAAGTTTCAGTGATAATCACTGCAATGAAACTATATTTCACTTACTTAGATAAGTACAGTTGCCATGTTTTATACCAAAGTGACTCTGCCTTGTGTTTTTGTTTGAGTTCATTGTATGAATTGAACATCTTTATTCTCATACAGCTTTCACAAGTTTTATCTCAGATTTTCA
>NC_091582.1:11122453-11132453 GCF_042767895.1 Penaeus vannamei | reverse complement strand
CGAATTACCGCCGTTGCCTTTGTTGGAAACACATAATGGCCTCGAGCGGAAGAGCCGCTTAGCCTCTCCTCGCGGGCGCCGCAATATGCAAGGAATCCCGAAAAGGCGCGCGGGGGCGAGCGCGGCCCGCGACAGCGTCCCACGGGCCCGGCAAGGGCTGCTCCTGCCTGCGCTCCCTTCGCATCGCCAAAAGCGGTCACAAGCAAAGCGAGGGAGCAGATCGTGTGTCACACAGAGACGTCACACGGACGGGGACGCCCCAGCGAACCTGGAGGCGCCGCCCCTCGTGCCCTCTGACCTGCGTGTGGAGGGCACCGCGGTGGGCGGAGGTCACGTCCGACCCGCGCCCAGTAATGGCAGATTTCCTTTACGGGATTTTTTCTTCTCTCAGAATCATCCCAACTAACATTATTAAGGTCAATGTCAAACCAACATTTCCACCGAGCAAATTCCGTCTACAGCTAATAACCGCTGGTTTTATTTGCAAAGAAAAAGCCGTCTTTTTCTCGACCGGGAATGACTCAAGCTCTCGGCGCGCGCGGCGGGGCGCTTGCTCAGACGCTGCCTCGCGGAAAGACGAATGTCTGCACAGAATATCGAAAACACACAACGGAAACGATAAGAAAAGGAAATAGCGACAAAACAATAAAATGAATCGTAACAGAGCACACTACAGGAGTTAAGGAAGAGGCACTGGTTAGCAAAGCGAGTTCCCCATGTCAACGCCCCCCCCCCTTACCCCGACCTTGCCTCCTAGGACCGCCGTCCACCCCTGACCGAAGGGCTTGACCGCCGCCCCCGACAGGCCTGCCGCGGCGACTCCGAGTCTCCCTCACGCCGGGGCGGGAGAGGCACACTCGCTCGGGCGTGTCTGGCAGCCGCGGCGGAGTGCGTGCGGGGAGAGAGACCCGACTTCCTGGCCTCAACCTCGACCTCTGCGGCGGGGGTCGCGGGGGTCGCTTCCGTCCAATCAAATCAACAAGCAAAAGAGGTGGAGAGAAAATTACACCGCAACGCCCGCTTTTTGTGGCCGCCCATTACACGGCGTTAAGATCCATCCCGCTCTCGGTGCGCGCGGATGACTTCATATTCGCGGAGTTTTGCAATCGCTCTTCTGTAATGGGATGCAAATGGCTTCGTGGCGAAACACACGCGCGGGATCGTGGTTCTGCGCGTCCGGACGATTCTGCCGCGATCTCTTGCAACCGGCGAGGGTCTCTTCCCCGCGTATCAAACAAGCGAAAACCTCACTACCTCACATCCCCAGCGGTGCCCTGACGAGACCTGCCACAGTGAGATATTCCAGTTCGATTCCAGCCCCATGACCTGCGCCCCTGGAAAAGGGTGTTGTGCCAGTGACCTGATTACGTGGAGCCATTTCCCCGCATAATGAACCTCGGAAAGGCTCGCGACCTGTGGCGGCGGAGAGCGGCGGGTCCGCGGCCCTTCGAGGAGCGCAGGGATTTCCCGCCTCGGACTCGAATGGCTCCCTCGGATCCTTATCTCTCCTCGCGCTCGCCGTTTCCCTCCCGTCATCCCTTTTCTCTCGATCACTTCATTCCTTTCCTTATTACTTGCTCTTCTCCATTCCTCTTTATCTTTCCTTTTTCCCTCCCTCCTTCCTTCCTCTGTCCCCCTACCATCCTTCCTTACTCCCACCCACCACCCTCCTTCCTTCCCTCTCCCTCCCTCCCTCCATCCTTCCTTCCTCCTCACTTCACCTTTCTCCCTCCTTCCTTCCTTCCCTCTTACCTCCCACTTCGTCGAATAGTCCCCAATGACGCAATGACACAAAATGACACTATTAACGAAAGTTCCCGAAGGTGAGCGCAATGCCTCCGGAAATATTGTGTCACCGGATGTCACATAATAAACAGGTAGGCCTACATTTCCCCTCCTCGGCCTTTCGAGGGGCACCTGCCGACACGCTGAGCACGGGATTCATCTTCTTTCACTTCTTTTCCACTCGCCCCGACCTCCCCCTTTTCCCTTCTTGCATTTCCTTTCCTTCTACCTATTCCCCTTCTTTTAATTCCTTCTCTCCTTCCCTTTTTCCCTTTTCTCATTTCATTTTCCCTTCTATCATTTCCTTCACTGCTTCCTATTCCCCTTCTTTTATGCCTATCTCTCCTTCCCTCTTTCCCCTTTCTCATTTACTTCTCACCCTCCCCTCTTCCCTTCCTTCCTTCTCTTTAGTTTCTCCTTTTCCCCTTCTTTCCCTTCCATCCATTCCCTCTCATCCGCTTTCTCTCTCACTCCCTTCTCCTCCACACCCTTGCATCACCACAATCCTCGAGCATCGGGAGCTTGGCCTCGCGCTTGCCTCCTCACTTCGCGTCGAGGAAACGTTTGCGAAGCGCTTGCGATCCCCGCCGGGCGCCCCTCGCTCGCTCAAACTTCCGGTGAAAACACGCGCGTGCGAAAATGTGTGTCACAGCGTCGTTTCATTGGTGCCTTGTTTTCTCATGAAGTATGTGGCATTTCAAGCGGTCGCCCTCGCCCCCACACCCGGTACCGCAGCACATCATTACGAGTGTAATCCATGTACTTCCCAAGCCCCCCCCCCCTCCTCCTTCGAAGAGCTACACCCAACGGCACAAAACGGCGCCCGCCACTTTCCCGGCGCCATCCCCGGGGAAACTTATCAACGGACCAAAATACTCACACTGGAAGGCATCGCTGAGGGCGGGGCGAACGTCAAGCCGTTTTCCCATTGCGCCAGACTTGCCACGGGCACCGAGGAGGAAGAGCAGGAGGAGAAGGAAGGGGCGGAGCAGGGGGAGAAAGAGCAGGGGTCGGGGAAAGGATAGGAGCAGGAGGAATATGGTGAAGAGGCATAAGAGGAGGAGGGACTGATCCACGGGGCAGGCTCGCAGAGGCCGCACACGGTGAGCTCCTCCTCCTCGGGCACGACGGGCAGCCTCGGGGGCATCAGCATGGCGGGGCACAACATTGGTGGCGACGCGAGAATCGAGGCGATGGGACCGATCGGTATTGGCGCCAAGACGGCTCAAGGATAACAGACTGCGCGGGAAGGATCATTTCTGCTTTTATACCTTGGCCAGGATACGGCCTCGGTGCCATATCCTGTGACGTCAGCCTTCCGCCGGATTCCTATTCTGCCTCGGCTCATGACGCAAAGACACCGACTCTTGCGATCGTTTGGCGCCGTTCCGGCTGGCACTCCCGATCGCCAGAGTGCCGTTCGATTTGCCAGCGATCATGAGCTGATGTTCATGATCGATGACTTTACTAAAGAAATTATAACGATCCTTCGTCTCGCAGACTGATAAATCCCGGCCATAAAATCTATATAAAAGGATCTGCTGTTGCTCCATGGCAAATGTCCTGGAGATATACTCAACTCATTTTTGTGGAACAACGACAGACTCCTGATCATATGAACAATAAGTTTTATTCAAACAACAGCATATTCCTTTATCGTATAAACAAAACACGCTTGTAAAAACAGCGGTAACTCCCCAGATCACACCATCAAAACATTCCCCTTTCAAGGCGGTAAAAGTCCCTCCATAACATTTTCCCTCAATTATATCCGACCCCCCCCCTCCCCCATCTTGTTCCCAAGCTCTCCAGGATGTTTTGGCGAAGATATGACGTTCGGCCGTCCCGCGCGCACCGAAATAACTGCCCCGCATCCGACGCGTCCTCGCCACTCGCTTCCGTAGCCCTTTTTTTTTTTTTTTTTTTTTAGCTGTGGCTTTGTGCTTTCCTGTCATCCTCGCGGCCGACTCAGGGCGCGTTCGTCCTCCCCTTCGGCCCCGACGGGAAAGCTCGAGTGCGTCGGAACAGAAGCTTTCCGGGACTGTTCCTTCAGTGACAACTTCTGTGTCCGTGTCAATCCCATGCTAACAATAAATAAAGGAATGACTCAATATCATAATAGTTTGTGCTCACTGGCTTCTCTTTAGGTGGTTACCATGACAAAAAAGCGCCGTGCCAATCCCAGATGTCACGACTCAATTCTAAACGATTAGAAAAAAAATCGATACCAAAATGACATATTCAATATCCCTAACCCAAAAAAGCAGACGATTATGTGTTCGATAAATGAAACTGGATTTACAATTAATCACTTAATACGATACTCTCATTACCGACCTGGCGTATACTAATGATGAAGTTCATTCATATCTAAAGCAATCACTGAAGCTGACTGCATAAAAGCATTACACCAAAAATGCCCATCTGTTTGAGAAGACAATGAAACAAGGGCATTTCGGCTGTAAATGGCGTTCCGGTGTTAACAATTCCTGTCCGGGGAAATTATACAATTCCTCATTTTCTTGCTCACAGGCATCCCGAGGACAATAGCTTTCGATTTAAGCTTTATATCGACCCTGCAAGTTGACAGCATGCACTGACTATTCCTCGTGAGCGACAAAGACCACGGCTTGTTAACTTACTTTGTCTGCGTCCTCGTCCTCGTGGCTGGAGGTAGACTTGTTGTGGTCGCTGGTGGGCGTGAGGGGCGCTTTGGGCGGGCTGTCCGTCGAGGTGTCCAGCGAGCACTTGAGTCGCTGGAGCTTGAGTCTGTCCTCGGCGTCGGACGGGGACGCGGCGATGCTCCTCAGGCCGGCCCTTCCGAGCGTCAGGGAGGTGGGCGTGGGCGGGGACCGGCGCCCCTGGTGCTTGTGGCGGTCTAGGGTGGTTGTGCGGTGGGCGGGGGAATGGGCGGGCGAGTGGCTGGGTGTGTGGGCGGGCGTGTGGGCGGGAGGTCGCAGGTCTAGCGGGGGCGGCTCCTCCCAGATGCACGAGTCCACGCACGAGGAGATCCTCGCCCGCCCCCCCACCCTGGTTGCCACGCCGCCCCCCCGCTGCGCCTGCGACTGAGGCTGCGGCTGCTGCGGCTTCTGCGGCGGCGTCGGCTTCTGGTAGCGACGGGCGGCGGTCGCGGGCGGGGACGTCGGGTGCAGGTCGCGGGTGTCCATCTTTATGACGTGGTCGGCCACGATCCTGGGCTGGTGCAGGCCGGGCTGGGCGGGCTCCCGGCGGGGCTGCGCGGGGCTGTGGGGCTGCGTCTGCGAGGCGTAGGGCGAGGAGAGCGGCGTCGAGCAGCTGTGGGAGAACTCCCCTGGGGGCGAGGGGTCCCTGGGCGGGGGAGGGGGCACGCCGTCCCCAGGGTGGGGCGCGGGCGCGGCGTCGTCGTGCCTGTCGCTGGCGGGGAAGGTGTCGCTGCAGGTCTCGCTGAAGGCCTCGTCGTGGCAGGAGGAGCCGCCCGCGCTGGACGCCGACGACGACGACGAGGGCGGCGAGAAGGCGTCGTCGTTGTCGCTCACCGTCACGCCCGAGTCCTGCTCGTCGTCGCGCTCGCCGCACCTTCGCGCCCACTCCAGCACCGCCCTTGAGTCCACCCACTGGCGGTTGGGCGCCGCCCACTCGTCGTCCGCATCGCAGAGCGACATGGCGCGGGTCTGCCGTGACCGCCCTCGGCCGAGGCGGGACCTGATGGCGTGCAGCGGGCCATTGCTGCTGCTGGTGCTGCTGCTGGAGGTGTTGTGGGCGTGGTCACGGTGCCGCATCATGTGCACGCGGTCGCCGCCGCCCACGAGACCCTCGTGGTCGGGCGTGGGCGTGACCACGTGGCGTGCGGGCGAGCCGATGTTGCGCCATCGAGACACCAGCGACGACCACTGGCTCTCCACGCGGCGGCGGAACCTCGGCGACCCTGGGGGAGAGAGGACACGTTAGGACACGTTAGGACACATGCAGGCGATGGGTTGCGAATACGACCTAAGATGTTGCTGTAAATTGTTAATGTAACCAAAGATAATGGTGTTATTTATGTATATGACATAGTTGTCGTTTATATGACCTCAGTAATTTCAGTCCTGCGATTCGGGTAACCTGAGCTACTGCATTTGTTTATTTTTTGGACGATATAACCATCATGTGTTCATATGATCGCATACCTGCTGTTAGTTGTTTGTAACCCAGACCACTGTTGTGCTTTGTTCACTGTCATCTTCGTTTCGTAATCTACACGACAAATCAAGCCTAAAGCATCTCCACCCATGACAGACTCGCGCCGCAGCAGACATCCCGGGAAGGGCAAAACCTCCGCCCCGACGGAGCAGCGGCGCAGACGAGCAATTACCGCCCCTGGGGTTGTTGGCCATTGTAAGCAAGGGGAGTGTCAATAGCGGTTCATCCCTTAAGCAGAGCGCGCGGGTGAGAGGGGCGCCGGAAGGGTACGGCCCGAGATCTCTTAATGGCTGTTGTTCTGTTGACAGGATCGTGGGTGGCGGGACGGGCGGCTGCGGGGCACGTCGCGCTCGCCCAAGAATCAATTTCAAGCGCCAGAACCTCTGCACTTATCTTAAGTTGGGCATATTAGAGAGTTCTGCTACGCCCCCACAATGGGTGCGTTGGTGATTTGGCCGCCCAAATAGATAATGACGAGGGGGAGTGGTGGGTGCGGGGGCGAGGTGGGGAATGGGGGGGGGGGAGGTTAATGGAGAGGCTCCTTCCGTCTGTTCGAGTTTTTTAGGGCAATGAGGTGAGGGCTTCCAGGGCCTTGTGGTCGTGCCTGCCTGGCGACGGTTGTGCCACACCGCTGTTGGTCTTAATAAGCTATTGTTGTCATTGATATATTCAGGCCATGTGCTAAGGCTGATTCAGTATTCTGGCTATCACGACGCGGCCGCAAAAGTGGCGGTGACTCACATGTATTCAGAGTCGGGGGTCGCCCCTCCCCCTCCTCTCCCCCAGGGGAAGGAAGCGACACTCCCTCGCTGACTATTTCCTAAAGCTAAGGTGGTGGTAGTGGTGGGGGGAGGGGGAGGGGGGACTACGGCGTATGTAGCTCGAGTCTCCAATATGTTCAGCTCAGTCTTGTCTGTCTCAGTTTGTTTCAACTAGCCTGTTTTCCTTTCAACAAAAAACCCGCCCTTTCCGCTGCCCCTCCAATCTTTTCCCCTCCATACCCACAGGCAGTAATGGGCAAATTTCCCCCTTAATCCCCTCCTTAGTAACAGGACCCCTCCCCCCTCCTCCTCCCCCTCCCTAAAGTGGGACTCCAGCTTTGTGCTCTTCCTTTCCTTCACAAGTTCCGCCCGCTCGTTAGTATTAAGTTCCCTTCCTCTTTCCTTTATCACACTCCTCTTCCCACGCCCCTTATCGCCGCGTTTTACACCTTCCTGTTGGTCTAGCTTTATCGCTTTATGTTTTTTTTCCTCGCTTACAAACAAACTTGGCTGGAAGAGCACGTGCGTCCCGTGGGCGGACGTATTAGCCCAGCAATGCGTGTATGGGCGTGATAATGAAGTTCCTGGGGAATGCGACCGCACGCCCGCAGACGAGTATCAAGTTTTTGGTTCGCTACCCGCACTCCCCCCCCCTCCCTCCCTCCACCCCCACCCCGCATCTTGCCAGCCTCGCAGACACGCTAGAGGCCGCACGATAATCGCCATCGCATTCGCTACTGTTGCATCCACTGCTGCGAGAAGCGACGCGCGTAGAGGCAAAGGCGGAGATCGCGCTACGGCGGCGAGAGGGCGAAGCACGAAGAACGAGGAGAGGGAAGACTGGAAGGAAAGCCCCGAAGGTGCTCCGGCGCGGAAGGACCGAGGCGAGACAGGAGAGAGCAGAGACCAAGGAACGAAACGAAGATGCAGATGCAGGAATTCCGAGTGAGGAGTAACGGGCGCGGAGGAGGAGCAAGAAGAAGAAGAAGAGGGGGAGGAGGAGGAGGAGGATCTGGCGACGGTGTCAGTCCGAGCGGGAAACGCCATCGCTTCCCTCTGAGTGACTCGCGCGCACGTGCAGCGCCGCATAATGCCCCGTAAATGAGAAGATTATCGCAGCACACCCTCGAAGTCCCGCGGCGCCCGCTCACCTCTCGTCCGCACCTGCATCTTCCAACCCCTGTCGTTTCCCACCCACACGCCCACGCGCCAAGACGGGACACACGCCCAAGCCACCCACGCACGGCCGCCCATGTGTGGTCGACTAGAACGCCCATTGCCCCCTCTCCTCGTGCACGCCTGAAGGTGGAGGCAGGTCGTGGCCCCGACTTTGGTCTGTTCAAGCAACGCCTTCCAACAATGTTTGGAACAATGATGATATTCCCTACAATTATGCCACTGAAGTCCCCTCAGAGAATGAACAGCTGCCGTGCTCGTCACCTCCCGAATCCTCATTCAGTCGGGAAGCCCATTATCTCTTAAAAAAGCCATGCCTCACCCTGGACGAAACCTTCCTTACACATCGATCGGGAAAAAGGAAACACTCGGAGGAAAGGGCTCCTTCGGGTTAAACCTCCGCCCTTCACAAACCGACTCTCACCCTCAACGCTCCCTCCCCCGAGTTATACACACTTACCTTAACCCCCCTTCCTCCTTCCTCCTCCTCCTCCTCCTCCTCCTCCTCCTCCCACTTCCCGCAACCTCACCCGGATCTCACACAGGCAGCCCGAGAAGGAACAGAGGGAGCAAGGGTGAAGTCGTGGAACGCGGGGAGGGGAGGAAGGGGGAGGGGAGGAAGGGGAAGGGGAGGCAGCAAGGGGAAGAGAACACGGAGCGGACGGTGACGGCAGGGGAGGGACAGAGTGGGCGAGGAGAGGGAGACAGAAGGGGAGGGAAGGGAAGGGGAGGGAAAGGAATACAAGGAGGGGGATGGGAGGGAAGGGAAAGGGGGAAGACGAGGGGAACACACCCCAGATCATGAGAGGTCACCAACACTAACCGACGTGAGGGCTGGGAGAGCAAAGCCTGCTTGCGTGGGAGGTAAGGTGAGTGGGGAAGGCGAGCCGAGGAGGAAGGAGAAAGGGAAGAGCCACACGAAGGGAAAAGAGAAAGGAGACGACGACGAAGAGGTAAAAAGTGAGAAGAGGGGAAGTAGGAAGGACATTAAAGAGAGAAAAAAGACCGCCCCGACTCGCATTCAGGATAAGACATTACCCTTCCTTCTCTCCTCTCTCTCGATACTTCTCTTCTCCCCCTTACTCCTCCTTCTCCTCCTCCTTCCTCATTCTTCCGTCCTCAACATCCCTTTCACCCTCTCGCCTCCCCGACCCCGCGCTGACAATGGTCAATTGCGAAAAGTGGAAATGCCAACAGCTTACGTAACAAACTATTTAGGACGACAAATTTGCGGTGAATGTTGGGCGGCAGAGGGTGGGGAGGGCGAGGAAAACCAAAGTGGGGAGGGCGAGGAAAACCAAAGGACAGAGGGAGTCCCACAGACACACAGATCACACACAAAGCACGGAGTTACAATGTTCATTTATTCATCCTCAAAACACACACACACACACGCACGCACACGCACGCACACACACACACACCTACGAATCACAAAAGTTTTTCTTTCTTGTGCGCATATGAGGCCATGAGGCACGGGCAACATGGCTGCTACCAGGACGTCAGAAGCAATATCGTCCATGAGTCCTAAGCCTGAGTCACAGAGTCCTCGGCAGCCGATGATGAGCGCTGAAGGAAGGGACCGCCGTCAAGGAGACAGAGAGGGAGACAGCGGGGGAGGGTGCAATGAAAAAAAACTTGTTTGCGTATATATACATATATACGTACAGTGTATGTAAGAAAGAGAGGAAGGAAGGTGGGGGGAGGAGAAAAAGGGATGGGAAAGAGAAAGATTACACACACTTACACTTACACACACACACACACACACACACACACACACACACACACACACACACACATATATATATATATATATGAGAGAGAGAGAGAGAGAGAGAGAGAGAGAGAGAGAGAGAGAGAGAGAGAGAGAGAGAGAGAGAGAGCGAAAAGAGAGAGAGAAAGAGAAAGAAAGACAGAGAGACTGACTCAAGTCCTCCTGCACCGAGAACAAACAAATACACACAAGAGAGGGCAGATCCCCATCGTGTTTCCGGCGGCGCCATCAACTTCCACTCCAGTCCACTCAATCCCCACTCCGCCACCTCACCCACGTTCCACCGTCACCCCTTCTGCCGGACCCAAAGCTCCGTCGCTATTCTTTTTAATGCACAGGC
>NC_091582.1:11112453-11117453 GCF_042767895.1 Penaeus vannamei | reverse complement strand
GTAAGTCCCGCTAAGTGTGTGACTCCCTGACCCTGTGCGTTTTTATGGCCGCACTCTTCATGCTGCTGCTTAGGGAGCCTCCTCGGCCTGGCAACACTGCCCTGCCTCGCCCGATGACACTGCTTGCGGAAAACGCATCAAGAAGCAAAACAAACAGCTGATCCGGACTTTCGACTCCCTGGCGGCGCTATAGATGGCGACATCAGCGCCGCGGCCCGACAGCCAAGGTCCCCGCGGTGCGCCCGTCCGTCCGCCCGTCCGCTGAGGTCGTGCTGAATCCTCGGCCGAGTTGAATCAGGGCTCGACTTGAAGGCGCCTCGCGAGACAGGTGCTTTTCACTCTGACAGCTCCGACGGAGACAGCGCTGAGAAGAATGATGTGGTGTTGGAAAGCTGACAGCATCGGCAAACAGTCATGGAGGAGCACAGGCCAGACGGCACGTAGTAAATATTGGGTCCTTTTGATTGCATGCTTACTGTTATAACTGTTATAGCGCTCCGGAGTTGCTCAGCCGGGTCTTCGGCCTATCCGATCCGCAACGCACGGAGAGGCTTCCACACACGTGGCCGGGAAGGTCTCCGACCAAGGCCAAAGGGGAGCATGACTGCTCGGTCTCCAATCAGGTGCTAATGGCGGCAGTAATCGTCTTAAACTACAAACTCGAGCTTTTGGTCTCAATAAATGGTCAGAGATTTCGTCGGCCCATTATCCCCCTCCAGACCCCGTACCCCACCGCCCCCCCCACCGACACGACCGAATCGGCTCAATAGTCTCCTTCGCCAAGCACTGAGTACCTCGGGAACCACGAGGTGGGCACATCAGCTCGCGATTAAGACTCCTCCTCGAGCGCCCTCAATCAGCTGTGCGTCTGAAGGTGAAACTACGTGAAAAAAGAAAAAGAAAACAAAAGAAAGAATGAAAAAAAACCCACCTGTGATTTCCAGACGCGAGACTCCAGACGAGTCCGTGCATTCATTTGTCAAAACACGAGACAGTGGAAGCAAAGAAGGGCTTATTTTGCCAGGCTCGTCGTCGCTCTCCGTACCAGTATCAGCGGATCCATGAATCACCGAAAAAAATTGTGTTTGGCAGCGTCTCTAAATCTCGAAAACTTTCCTGGATTGTTTACAAGAAAACGCGAAGAAAGGGCCACAGGTGCGTCCGCTACGTTATAATTACGCTGATGGCTGCTAATTACCTGAAAGCCCGACAGAAGCTGATCACGGGAATTTTGCCTCATTATTGAATGATTATACGAACTCGGGGACAATTACATAGTGTTCGCTTGGTCATTAACCTCGTTTCGAACAACGGTCAGGCCGTGTTTTACGTGGCCCGGCTGAGCGGTCGGCGCTTGTTTTCCTTTCGGGGCAATTGGGTTTCTTCGCTCCGCTAATTGCTCTCGCTGCTCCTGCCGTTTTAGCAGGACTGTATGCATGCATGCAAGTATGTATGTACGTAGGCAAGCATGTATGCACGTATGTATGTATGTATGTATGTATGTATGTATGTATGTATGTATGTATGTGTGTACATACACATATTCAGACATACATGCATATACATGCTGTACATAATGTACCTATAACCGCTAGATCGTTTGTGGGAGTGTATACAGGAGAAAGAAAAAGAAAGAAAGCGAGAAAACTAGCGATAGAGAGAGAGAGAGAGAGAGAGAGAGAGAGAGAGAGAGAGAGAGAGAGAGAGAGAGAGAGAGAGAGAGTGAAAGGAGAGTGAGGAGAGAGAGAGAGAGAGAGAGAGAGAGAGAGAGAGAGAGAGAGAGAGAGAGAGAGAGAGAGGAGTGAGGAGGAGAGTGAGTGAGTGAGTGAGAGAGAGAGAGGGAGAGAGAATAAGAGAGAGAGAGAGAGAATGAGAGACAGAGAGAGAGAGAGAAAAAGAGAGAGAGAGAAAAAGAGAGATGAGAGAGAGAGAGAGAGAGAGAGAGAGAGAGAGAGAGAGGAGAAATGACAGATATAAGCGAAAGACAACAAAACAAAAGACCCACAAACAAACACACGTAAAAGCAAACACGCCGGGCAGTCTCCCAGCGCGAGGAAGGGCGCATTGCTAAACAAACAGGCACAGAGACGGCCGGGTTGTACGTCCGGGGGAGGGGGAGGGGCTGAGGGGTGTGGTGGGGGTCAGGGCCAAGGAGGAAGGGCAGCAGAAGTCAGGTGGACGACAGTGCTGATTATCCTCATCACAACAGGTGCGAAGCCGAGGTTTGGCGTGGGAGGGAGGGGAGGTAGAGGGGGGGGAGGAGGAGGGAGAGGAGGGGAAGGAGGGAGGGGGAGAGGGAGGAGAGGGGGGAAGGAAGGAGGGAGAAGGGGAGAGGAGAGAGAGAGGGGGGGGAGAGGAAAGAGGGAGGGAGAGGGGAAGAAGGGAGGGGAGGAGGAGAGGAGGGGAAGGAAGGAGGGAGGAGGGAGGGGAGGGAGAGGGGGAGGAGAGAGAGAGAGAGAGGAGGGGAGAAGAGGAGGGGAGGGAGAGAGAGAGAGAGAGAGAGGGGGAGGGAGAGGGGGAGAGGAGGGGAAGGAGGGAGGGAGAGGGAGAGAGGAGAGAGAGAGAGGAAGGAGGGGAGGGGAGAGGAGAGAGGAGAGAGAGAGAGGAGGGAGGGACACAGGGAGGAAGGGTGAAGCAGGGTGGGAGAGAGGGAGGAGGGGAGGGAGTTAAAGAAGGATTGATGGAGAGGTTCAAAGATGTAAAGCTTCAGACTGAAGGCTAAGGGGCAAGCTTGAGGCTTCCTCTTGAGGCGAAAGCTCAAGGAGACAATAAAAAATACAGAGAGAGAGAGAGAGAGAGAGAGAGAGAGAGAGAGAGAGAGAGAGAGAGAGAGAGAGAGAGAGAGAGAGAGAGAGAGAGAGAGAATGTTTTTATCGTATGTACAAAACACACACTTCTCGCTCTCCTTCCACGAGACCTCAATAACAACAGATCACTCTTAGTTATTCTTCCTTCTCTCCCTCCTTTCCCCCTTTCTCCCTCTCTCTCTTTCCCATCATCTCCAACGTTCTCGATCACGATGTCTCCTCCAACAGGAAAATCGCGTCCCTGGTTAGATAAGGAATTCCGGACAGTGCTACCAACCCGACAAAAAAGGAAAAGAAAAAGAAAGAAAAGAAGAAGAAGAAGAAGAAAACGCACGACTTCCCAGCGAGTAAAGGCTGAATCTCCCTCCTCGTTCCCAGATCAGAGAAGCGCCCTCGTCCTTACGTGTTCCCAGACTGGCAAGAAAGCTTCGCGGGACTTCCGGGTCGGTTCTTGCACACAACGACCGATCGCAAGAAGTGCCATTCCCATGACTGACCTGGTGCATGACGCTGGCTGACCCACTGACGCCTCTGCCCGCGCCTTCCCCACTTACTGCATGACATCTTCCCCTTATCCTTGCCCTTATTTGCAGACGTTATTAGTTATCTGGGCCCTGATCTCGGCGAGGCAGATGGGGGGGGGGGGTGAGAGAGAGAGAGAGAGAGAGGGAAAGGGAGATGAATTGGAGAGAGGGAGAGAACGAGAGATGAGAAAAAAAGAAAGAGAGAAAGAAAGATAGAAAGAGAGAAAGAAAGAGAGAGAGAGGGAGAAAGAAAGAAAGAGAGAGAAAGTGTGTATTCATCATGTGTTTAGTACGGTCAGGATAAAGTAAAAGAATTTCATATGGTTTAGACGAAGTAAAATTCTTCGTACGAACCGAACAGAAGAAAAATACAAAAGATAAACGGCGCATCTGAGAGCGAGAGAGAGAGAGAGAAAGAAAGAAATAGATAGATAGATAGAGAGAGAGAATGAGAGAGTGAAAGAGAGAGAGAGAGAGAGAGAGAGAGAGAGAGAGAGAGAGAGAGAGAGAGAGAGAGAGAGAGAGAGAGAGAGAGAGAGAGAAAAAGAGAAAGAGAAAGAGAAAGAGAAAGAGAGAAAGAGAGAGAGAGAGAAAGAGAAAGAGGGGAGGCAGACGACGTGAAAAGAGGGAGATGAGCGCCAAGTGTGTTTATGTGGAGCCGGTCAGCAATCACAAACAGGGGGACTCAGGGTGAGGAGGAGAGCTGCGACCGCCGGGGGGGGGATGGGCCAGTCACGCTGACATCAGACACGCAGATGCGGGTAAGGCGCTTGGTGCCACACACACACCGGGGGAGGAATTTGGATAAGGGGAGAGATGGAGTGGAATGATGATAAAGAGAGGGAGGGAGAAAGGGGAAGGGAGGGGGAAGGAAGAGGGTGGAGGAAAGGGGGAGGGGGAAGGGGGAGAGAGGGGATGGAAGACGGAGAGGAAGGGAGGGGAGAGATGGGAGAGAAGAAAGAGTGAGACTGATAGAGGAAGGGAGAGAGTGAGTGAGTGAGTCAGGGAGATAGGGAGGAAGGGAGGGAGGAAGGGAACGAGAGAGAGAGAGAGAGAGAGAGAGAGAGAGAGAGAGAGAGAGAGAGAGAGAGAGAGAGAGAGAGAGAGAGAGAGAGAGAGAGAGAGAGAGAGAGAGAGAGAACGAGAGCGAGAGCGAGCTTAGGCAGAGAGGCAGAGATTATAAGAGAAGGGGGGAAGGGGAGAAGGAAGGAAAGAGAATTTAATAATGATTAAGAGGGACGGGAAAAGAGGTAAACAGGATGAGAAACAGAGGATGAGCAGGAGCAGAGGACACGCACAGGAAGTCCCAAGTTTCCCATTGGAGGGCGAGCGAAAGGCTGGGAACGAGCATTTTTACACTCGATTTGCCCTGAAAGGCTTTGGGCAGATAGCGAGGGATAAGGACGAGAGAAAAGGATGTAGAAGAAGTAACAATAAAGGAGGGGCGGAGATGAAAAGAAAAGTTCAAAAGAAGAAAAAGAAGAAGACGATGAAGAGAAAGGCGAAGACGAAGAAGAAAATGAAGAGAAAGACGAAGAAGAGAGAGAAGAAGAAGAAGACGAAGAAGACGAAGAAAAACACGAAGAAGAAGAAAAAGAAGAAAAGAAGAAACAAGGATTTTTTTTTACGTCTTTTTTCCCTCTGAAAGCCGAAGAAAGTTGTAGTGCTT
>NC_091582.1:11097453-11107453 GCF_042767895.1 Penaeus vannamei | reverse complement strand
TCGCATGGGGGTCGCGCGAGAGTTCTGACAGGCACCTGGCAATCTAACGGCGAGGGTCTCGGATACATATGCGGGTATTCCATTTCATCTGTTGAATCTACAAAATCGTTGGTTGTGTTGTCATTCCATTTTATTTTTCATATTCCTTCTCCCCTCTGTGTCTTATTTCCTATTTCCCTCCGTGTTTCTTTTTCCCTTTTCCCTCCGTGTTTCATTTTCCTTCTTCCCGTGTTGCATTTCCATCTTCTCTTTGTGCTTCATTTTCCTCCTCCCCCTTGTGCTTCCCTTTCCTCCATCCCTTCCTGCTCCCTTAACCTTCTCCCCTCTGTCTTTCATTTCCCTTCTCTTCGTGCTTCATTTTCCTCCTCCCCCTTGTGCTTCCCTTTCCTCCATTCCTTCCTGCTTCCCTTTCCTCCATCCCTTCCTGCTCCCTTAACCTTTTCCCCTCTGTCTTTCATTTCCCTTCTCTTCGTGCTTCATTTTCCTCCTCCCCCTTCTGCTTCCCTTTCCTCCATCCCCTCCTGCTCCCTTAACCTTCTCCCCTCTGTCTTTCATTTCCCTTCTCTTCGTGCTTCATTTTCCTCCTCCCCCTTGTGCTTCCCTTTCCTCCATCCCTTCCTGCTCCCTTAACCTTCTCCCCTCTGTCTTTCATTTCCATCTTCTCTTCGTGCTTCATTTTCCTCCTCCCCCTTTTGCTTCCCTTTCCTCCATCCCTTCTCCCTCTGTCTTTCATTTCCTTCTCTTCGTGCTTCTTCTCCTCTCCCCTTGTGCTTCCCTTTCCTCCTTCCCTTCCTGCTCCCTTAACCTTCTCCCTTCTGTCTTTCATTTCCATCTTCTCTTCGTGCTTCATTTTCCTCCTCCCCCTTGTGCTGCCCTTTCCTCCATCCCTTCCTGCTCCCTTAACCTTTTCCCCTCTGTCTTTCATTTCCCTTCTCTTCGTGCTTCATTTTCCTCCTCCCCCTTGTGCTTCCCTTTCCTCCATCCCTTCCTGCTCCCTTAACCTTCTCCCCTCTGTCTTTCATTTCCCTTCTCTTCGTGCTTCATTTTCCTCCTCCCCCTTGTGCTTCATTTTCCTCCTCCCCCTTGTGCTTCCCTTTCCTCCATCCCTTCTCCCCTCTGTCTTTCATTTCCCTTCTCTTCGTGCTTCATTTTCCTCCTCCCCTTCCTTCCCCACTCTCCCCCTTGCCTCATTTCGCCTTCCGCTTCGTGTGGGCGAGACCGCTTCCTCCCACGCTTAATGAGAAGCAGGATAAAAAACAAAGCAAAACTGAAGACACGAAAATAAACCGTATGTCATTCGAAACCTAGAAATAAACGAAGAATAAGAAGAGGAAGAATGAAGAATGAGAAGAGGGAAAACGAAGAATGAGAAGAGGAATAACGAAGAATGAAAAGAGGAACAACGAAGAATGAGAAGAAGAATAACGAAGAAAAAGAAGAGGAATAACGAAGAATGCGAAGAGTAAAAAAGAAGAATGAGAAGAGGAAAAACGAAGAATGAAAAGAGGGAAACGAAGAATGAGAAGAGGAATAACGTAGAATGAAAAGAGGGAAAACAAAGAATGAGAAGAGGAATAACGAAGAATGAGAAGAGGAATAACGAGGAATGAGAAGAGGAATAACGAAGAATGAAACGAGGAACAAAGAAGAATGAGAAGAGGAATAACGAAGAAAACGAAGAGGAAAAACGAAGAATGAGAAAAGGGAAAAACGAAGAAAAAGAAGAGGAAAAACGAAGAACGAGAACAGGGAAAACGAAGAAAAAGGAGAGGAAAAACGAAGAAAAAGAAGAGGAAAAACGAAGAACGAGAACAGGGAAAACGAACACGAAAAAGATGACGATGGCGAAGAAAACGCTAAAAAGCATATACTGTGATAAATGGGGTACATCAACCAGGCTGGTCACGTGATGCATTGAAAAATACTGCGAGGGAGAAAGCCTTGTCCGAAACCAGTGGTTCTACAAGCTAAAAGAAGAAGAAGGAGAAGAAGAAGAAGAAGAAGAAGAAGAAGAAGAAGAAGAAGAAGAAAAAGAAGAAGAAGAAGAAGAAAAGAAGAGAAGAAAAAGAAGAGAATAATAATAAGAAGAAAGAAAACATTGAAATAAAGGAAACGGCTGCAATTAAAAAGGAGTGAAAACCCGGGTAGATATACTAAGGGAGGGAATAGGAAAGGGAGGAAACGAGAATAAGTAAAAAAAAGGAGAGAACATCAAGGAGAAATACTGAAGAAGGGAACAAACAATGGAGGAAAAGGGAATAATTAACGGAAATAAGTAAAAAGGGGAGAAAACCAGGAAGAGATACGAAGGAAGGGAATGGAAAATGGAAAAAACGGGAAAAAGTAAAAAAAAAAGGTAGAAAGTATTTCAAGCAACATAATGTGGCCACGACTGCCTGACACTGAGGAAGTGCATGGCGGAAGCATCGTTAAGAACAAGGTCTGCATTTCATCATCTTTCCTTGCATGGCATCGCGTTTCCAAGCTTTGGGGAGGCCAGGTAGAGCGCACTTGTAGCCTATGAAGAAAAGCCTAAGACAATAAATAATCAATAATGCGCGTATATTTTATTTGCTGTCTTCCCGTAACGCATACGTATTCTCACACTACATGCATGCGCGTATGTATGGACGTAAGGTGCTCTCTTTCTCTCTCTCTCTCTCTCTCTTTCTCGCTCTCTCTCTTTCTCGCTCTCTCTCTCTCTCTCTCTCTCTTTCTCGCTCTCTCTCTCTCTCTCTCTCTCTCTCTCTTTCTCTTTCTCTCTCTCTTTCTCTTTCTCTTTCTCTTTCTCTTTCTCTTTCTCTCTCTCTCTTTCTCTTTCTCTTTCTCTCTCTCTCTCTCTCGCTCTTTCTCACTCTTTCTCTCTTACACACACACACACACACACACACACACACACACACACACACACACACACACACACACACACACACACACACACACACGCCCTTACAAACTGTATCCCGCATTTCTTAAACCGAGCCGATGGCAGAATAACAGATTGATGATGATAAATAATTGAAAGCCTACGCTATCATTTGCATATGTTGCATTCGGCCAATTATCACCAACCTTTCAAGTACACCTTCGTCCCGTTAAAGAATAGTGTATAGGAAAACCTCCTAAATACTCGTACAAAATCAACCAGGGCCTTTATGCGTTTACCAATGTTTCCCCTATCATTAATACATCCATTTTATGCGTTTACTAAATGTTTTTTTCCCTATCATTAATAAATCCTTTTTATGCGTTTACCAAATACTTTTTCCTCTCATTAACAAAGAATGAGACCCGATCCCAACAAGAAACCGACATCATTTACCCTCATAAACGGTCAGACCAAATGCAGATCACAAACGTTTCTCCACGACAACGGTAATCGCTTCAGGAATTACAGGAACTTCAGCTCTATCGACATGCATGTCAGTATGCAACGGAAAGAGAATACAACATGTCCAGAAATGCTCGCGAGGCTTGTAGGAGCCCTGGCGCCATGCAGGGAGCCATGTCCTACATAACGAGAGCCAGCGCTGCATCGCAAGTACGGCGGAAGTGGTGTCACGACCTCACAACGCCAGAGAAAGTTTCCTGGTCGTGAGATTCGTCGACTCATTAGGCAATTACACAATACAGGATCGAGTAGGATCGAGGTAGGATCGGAATCCCCTGGGGGCTCTCGAGGCCTCCTTCCCCGGGCGCACTCATGACCCAGCCCTCATGCCCGGGCTCCGATTTCACTCTCTGTCGGGGAAGGAAAAACCACTGCGCTGCACCGCTTTGCCAGGCAGCCCAAATCACGGACTGTAATGCAGGGAGAAATGGCGAGTTTAAGCGTGTTCCAGACGACACGGGTATGGAATGACGAAGGCAATGTCACGAAAAACCCGCTACAGAAAACCCTACGGAAAAGATTACGCAAAAAAATAAAGAAATAACGAAAAAAAAAAAAAATGCAAGAGGTGACGCAAATCTGCATTTGATTGACACGCAAATATAACCATATGACGCACAGGGTATTACTCCGTATCTCCGACATTATCCAGAATCACAACGGCGTTCCATCCAGACGCCAGAAAGGGCAATAAAAATGTTTGCAATTGCAAGAACCCGAAAAGCGGCGGGTTCAATGGTACCATAAAATCCCTAGAAGCAAGGCGAGACTGCGGACCCCCCCCCCCCTCCCACCATGACACGGAAGGAATGAGGAGAGGGAGATGAGAAACAAAGACGGAAGGGAAGGGAAGGCGAAATGAGAGGGAGATGAGAAACAAAGAAGGAAGGGGAAGGAAGAGAAGGAGAAAAAAGAGGGAGATGAGACACAAAGAAGAAAGAGAAAGGAAGGCAAGGAGATGAGAAACTAAGAAGGAAGGGAAGGGAGGAGATGGGAGAGAGGAGGAGATGTGAAACATAGAGGGAAGGGGAAGGAGGGGAAGGAAGAGTGGAACAGGGAAGATGAGAACATGATATAAGATATAGAGAAGAGGAAGAGATGCGGAAGGAGGGGAGAAGTGTAAGGGGAAGATAGAAAGACCTGGGATATGAGAGGGAAATGAAGAGTGAGCCACGAGATAGAGGAAGAGAGGGGAAAGGAGGGGAGAAGAAGAGGGAGAAAAGATGAAAAGAACTAAAAGCAGGGGCAGACAGAGAGAATATGAGAAAGAGAACGAGACGAGGATAAAGAAAAGAAAGAGAAGAAGACGGAGAGATGAGAAAGATAAAGAGAAGAAAAGAGATGAGAAAGAGAAAGAGGAGAGGATGAGAAAGAAAGAGGATGAGAGAGAGAAAGAAAGAGAAGAAAAGAGGATGAGAACGAGAGAGAGAGAGAGAGAGAGAGAGAGAGAGAGAGAGAGAGAGAGAGAGAGAGAGAGAGAGAGAGAGAGAGAGAGAGAGAGAGAGAAAGAAAGAAAGAGAAGAGAGAGAGAAAGAAAGAGAAAGAGAAGAGGAAGAGGAAAAGGAAGATAGAAAAAAAGAGGAAGAGGAAGAGGAAAAGGAAGCGGTTGATTGATTCGCCAATCCACAATCGCACACCAACAATCCCATCGCGGAAAACCACAATCAAAACGGCGGAAGGGGGCGCGAAGGGGAATAAGAGGAGGGGGGGATAACGGGGAGAGACGAGACAGCGGCAACTGGTTTTCCTTCTTGTCCTGCGCGATCTTATCTACCGGGGTTTAAGGCAGGTTTTTGCGTCTCCTGCGCGCCGGCCGCAGACAAAGGGATCTCGTGGCCTCCGCGGAAACGCCAGCGAGCGGAGACGAAGAGGAAGGAGGGAATGGAGGAAGAGGAAGAGGAGGAGGAGGAGGAGGAGGAGGGATAGGAGGAGGAGGAGGAAGAGGAGGAGGAGGAGAAGACATAGGAGAAGAAGGAGGGGGAGGATGAGGAGGAGGAAGAGGAGGAGGAGGAGGAGGAGGAGGAGGAGGAGAAGACAGAGGAGGAGGAGAAGGAGAAGACAGAGGAGGAGGACGAGGAGGAGAAAATATCAAAGAAAATAAAGGAAAAGAAGAAAACATGAAAATAGGTAAAAAATTAATTAATTAATTAAAACAAGGAAAAATCGTCTAATATTCGTCCCGCTGCGTCGGACGGGCGCAGCGGGCGACGCCGACGCGATGCGAAAGCGCCCCAAGACAAACCGCACGCAGGAGGAGGAGAAAGTCCAACCAATCCGGCCGATATTTTATGATATCAGGCAGTAGGCCTATGGCGTCCCGTGCGGAGGCTGGGGAGTAATTGCGGCTCCGTGAGGCGAGGCGGCGGCGGGGAGGGAGGCGAACGGCGGCTGCATGGCCGTGCATGGCGACAGAGGAAAAGGCGGTGAAAGGAAACGCGCTGCCAGATACGGCGAAAGAGCTTCTCCGAAATGCGTGCGGTGAGATAACGCCAGCAGGACGGGGATAAGCTAGATTTATTTCCTGGCGTAAACGAATTGATGAAGCTAAATAAAACTACAAGCATACAATTTGTATCTAGACTATACTAAGCTCTAATAAACATATGCACACACACACACGTGTAAACACACACACAAATAAACAAAAACACACACAAACACATACACATATAAACAAAAAAAAAAAAACACAAGCACACAAATAAACATACACACACACAAGCAAACAAACACAGATCCAGCTGCCAGGAGAAGCCACACGAGAAGGTCCTCCTAGAACCCAAGAGGCCGCCCACACAGCCCGCACATCCCCCACAGTCGCAGCAGCAGAAGGCGCAGACGGCAGCCCCCTGGAACGAGCCTCGGGCGGGTCAGAGGTGCGCTACGGTCCCTCGCACTCGTGGGAATCGCACCGGGGGGATCGAGGGCCACGGACGGGGAAGGATGGAGAAAGTCTCGATGGGATGATGGAGGTCTAACCATCACCTCCTTAATTGGTGGTCAACGGAGGAGGAGGAGGCGCCTCCCTGCCTCCCTGCCTCGACCGCGCGACCTCTCCCCTGCCCCTTCCCCTGCCTCTTTCCCTGCCTCCCTTACCTTCCCTGCACCACATTGCCCTCCCCTCGGTTTGGTTTTTATAAACATCCACATAACTCTTCACGTGGTATGATTAAAACATCTCCATGAGAAAGACACTTAATTAACTCTTTTCACGAGAATCAGCGCAGGATCAAGATCTTTAAATCATAAGTTTTGTCCTGCCTTCCTTTCGTCCTTTCCCATCAATTCCTTTTCTCATAAGTCTCACTTGCTCTCCAGTTTTTCCCACTTCCTTCTACCCCCCCCCCCCCCCCCGCCCGCCATCCCCACTTTCTGCGCCTCACACCTGGCCGCCCCGAGGAAGCCTACCTGAAGGTGTGCTAATTACAGGTGTGCCGTACCACAAGGGGGCTGCCTGGAACCAATTACCACAATTATCTTTTGTTTTCCTTAACAAGTTAATGATAAACAACGCTACTAATGGCGTCTTAAAAAGTAGTAAAGAGAGGGAAAAGTACAACAGCTTACGATCATCAAGCCTTAGAAAATCCTGGCATAGTTTATGCCTCATTAATGCCGAATTTGCATATTTCGTGAAGTGATGAATCATTTAGTATTCCAAGGCCATTAAGGCCACTTTGGCACAGTTTTCCATGCTGATTTACTGCTGCTTTGAGACACGGAAACAAAAGCCACAGGTTCAAGTTCATGGTGAAACCGTCGCCCCTGAGCCAGTCCGGCGGGCAAGTCCCGCTCCTCTCCCAGCGCACCAATCTCAGCAGCAGACACGCCCGCCGCCCCTAAAGCCAAGGATATCCACACGTGGACGTCCTACCTGCGAGGATATCGAGGTGGCAGAGCCCGGGACGCGCCACGAGCTCCGCTTCGCCGTCCAGCTCGTCCGCACTGTCGACCAGGGCTTCGCCGCTGCTGCATGTCCCGTAGCGCGTCTTCAGGTACAGCAAGACGGGGTCGGTCCCAGCCGAAGGCACAGCCGCGTGCACAGGTCCGAACGAAGCCAGGTGGCCCCGCTCTTCGTTGTCTTCGTCGCTGAGCTCACCAGCAGGTAGATCCCACCGCACCTGCTTCTTCACCCGCATTCTCCCCCGCCGAAAAAAACTCCCGTCGGAAAACCGCAGTGGAACGAGTTGACGCAAGACTATTTACGCATTTAAAAAACGGCAACAGATGGCGTGGTCACTTCGTCCGGTTCCGGTGGAAAGAGCCTCGTTTGTCTTTAACTGCAACTCTCGTACCTGCCCGGCTCTCCCCCGTCCCCAATGTTAAAGGGCCTCTCACTGCACACTCACTAGCTCATGCAGCCGCGGGAGAGCAGCTAGCATATCAGGTTCACTTCAGGGCAACGAACACATTCACGAGCTCCGGTAGCCGCGAGTAAGCCTTCTTGCCCTTTGCCCTTGCTTAATGCCATCCTGCTGCACTCGTTACGACACAAAGCGAGGTTCCCGAATGCGCCCTGTGATCCGGCTCGTGCCAAGAGTGCCACGCGTTTGGGGCTTCGGCAGACCCGGAGGATGCGCGGTGCCTCGGCGGGACGCGTCGGGAGGAAAGGACTCGAGGAAAAGGGTCTCAAATAAGTACCAAAATACTTTCGACATGATCTGTGCCGGATGAGGGCGAGCAGGCAATGAACATAACCATTGTTGTGGGTTTGCACGCTGGCTTGTTTACACTGCAAAGCGTCTGACTAGGATAATGCATGCGCTGACAATTCTACAATGAATGAATGAATGAAAGTTGATCAACACCACAACTGCTCATGATGCAGAAACACAAGCATAACGCAATCTTTAATAAGCAATGAGAACATACAATTTCTCTCCTTTCTCCCCCTTCCTCAGTCACGCATTCGCTCACTCAGAGACAGAAATACAAACAAACGAACGAACAAACAAAACAAAGACACACACACACACACACACACACACACACGCACACGCACACACACACACACACACGCACACGCACACACGGCCGGCCACAGCAGCACGACGAGTCACGGGCGCGTGTGGGGGCCGCTGCCGGTAAATCCGACGCCGCGCGGGAGGTCGGGACCGAACCCAAGATGACACACTATTTAGAGATTTAAAGGCCGGCGCCGGGTGACGTCAGCAATTTGTCGGATCACAGTGAAAAGATCTCGTTCGCCTTTTCATGAAAATCACAGTGCTTCTTTGTCTTCGCGTATCTGTCTCTCAATCTGTCTATTTGTCTTTCCGCCTCTGTCTCTGTCTGACTCTGTCCCTGTATGTGTCTCTATCTATCTGTCTCTCCCTCTTCTATAAACTTGTCATATATACCTGTCAAAATAAAAGTCAGTCTCTGTTCCATTCATTTTCACCAGGACAGCATATATGGTTTTAATGAACAAACAACAAAAATGTTCTTTAGTGATTCACCTCTCCTCTCTTCTATACCTTTGCAACCCACCGCCTCCCCTTTCAACTTTCATCTATTCTACACTACGCCCCTTCCCCCCCCCCCTTTTCAAACCACGCCCATGTGTCATCCCTACAAGGCTGTTACTCAACCCTTCGCGCGGGCGTGGTCAGCACTCCCAAGCCAGATCGCTGTCCTGCGCCCCGTGTTGGTCACCTCCAGGCTTCGCGACCCCCGTTACGACGCCACATTGTCATTCATGGGCCCGGCGCCACATTTCCATACGAGTACAAGCCCAAAGGCAATTACAGGAAGCTGTGCGCCCACCGCGCGGCCCGAGGCGAGGCGATAGGGCGCGCGGGCGGGTGGCGAGACGAGCGGTCTGGCAAAGTCTTCCAATGGAAAATATGACTGTTTATCCAGGTGTCTCCAGGCGGCGCTGCCCCTCGCTGATGCGCGCGCCATTCTGGGCTTTATGGACTCGGCGCGCAAGGCCCTCTTCCTCAAGGGCCATGAAAAAAACACCAGGGCCTCCAGTAACGATGCACAAGAGGTGTGTCTGAGAGGAAAAGTTGTCACCAGGCAGAGCGGCCGAGTTCTAATTGCGCCGTAATTACAGGAGCAGTGAAAGTGTCGCCGGATGACACTCTCTCTCCTAACCGCCTGGCAATTAACTCTCGCTAACCCGAACCTCAAACGCCCACGCACATACGGCACGTCCACAACTAGCCCGCCCACACACACACATACATACATACACACAAAACACTCCAAAACACACAAACTCCAAGACACACACACACACACACACACACACACACACACACACACACTCACACACACACCCTGCCCAAACAAACACACACGCATCCGCACGATCACATACGTTCCTTATATTCCCCGCCTGTAAATCATTCATTCCCATCCCCAAGAACCGGAAGTCTGCTGTGGTTCAAGAACGAGCTTGAGGTCTCGAGTCAACCTTCCTCGCCGCCGCTTCCACCCCCCCCCCCCCCCGCGCCCTCGCCACCTCGCAAAGAAAAAGAAAGAGAGAGAGAAAAAATGTCCGTTAGTGTCCAAGGGCAAAGCGCTTTCAAAAAATAAATAAATAAATATAAGTCACGCGGTATAGATGTTTTGATGCCCGGCCCGAAACAAATGCCGCCTCAT
>NC_091582.1:11089953-11092453 GCF_042767895.1 Penaeus vannamei | reverse complement strand
ACCCCTCTTTCCCCCCTCCTCCCTTCTTTCCGTCCCCGCTACCCCCCTTCCCCCTTCTTCCTCTCCCCGTCCCCGCCACCCTCCCCTTCCCACCCCCCTTCCCGGCCCCCAAGCAGCTACCCCCGGAGGCCGCAAGGCTCCCTGTGTCATGGTCCTTCTTACACTCCACAGGTGCAGCTCGAAAGAAGATTACTTTGCGATAAAATAAGCGATAAGCGCCCGACGGGGGGGAGGGAGGGAGGGAGGAAGAGCCACGCCACATCCGTGACAGATCATGATACAATCACAGCTTCTGCTTGAGGGTTACCCGCAGAGCCTCTGTTATTTCGCTCTGTTGTGCCTTTGTTACCTGTTTACCTCCGCTGCTACTAGAATTACCTGGGCCACGGTCGGCTGCGGCGGTGGTGCGTGAAGGCAGAAAGGCTCTTATCTCCACCCATGAGTCACGGACTCTAAAAACTCCCAACCGGGGCTTCCCTCCCTTTAAAGGCAGGGCGGGGCTCTCCTGCCTTCGCTCGGGCTGTGGCAGAGAATTTGGGAAGTCGTTGCTACGGAAGAGGGAGGAAGGTGGAAAAGGGAAGGAAGGAAGGAGTGATAAGAAACTAGAGAAATGGGAGGGGAGAGTGCACAAGAAAGAAGGAAGAAGGGGTGAAGAGAAACTAGAGGAATAGGAGGGAAGAATGCACAGAAAGGAAGAAAGAGGGGCGAAGAGAAACTAGAATAAATAGGGAAGAATGCATACGGAGGAAGGAAGATGGGTTACATGAATCTAGAAAAAAGAAACGAAGAGAGAAGAAGAAAGATAGCGTGAAGAGAAACTAAAGAACAGAAGCCGAAGAGGGAGGAGGGCAGAGAAGGGAAGGAAGAGGGAGTTAAGAAGAACTAGAGAAAATTAACGAACTGGGGAAAGGTAAACAGGGGAAGGAAGAGGTGTTATGAGAAACTAGAGAAAAGAAACGAAGAGAGAGGTAGGCATATGCAAGTAATTTGAGGTTCAGAGAGATTAGAGAAAAGGAACAAAGAGGGAAGAAAACAAAAGAAGGAAGAAAGAGGGAGTTGAGAGAGACTACAAAAGAGAAACGAAGAGGGAAGAAAGCAAAAGAAGGAAGAAAGAGGGAGTTGAGAGAGACTACAAAACAGAAACGAAGAGGGAAGAAAGAGGGAATTTGGGAAGAAGAATGAGGGAATGAAGGGAAACTAAAGAAAAGAAACGAAGAAGGAGGAAGGCAGAGGAAGGAAGAAAGAGGGAGTGAGGGGAAACTAAAGAAAACAAACGAAGAAGGAGGAAGGGAGATGAAGGAAGAAAGGGGTGAAGAAAAACTAAAGAAAGGAAACGAAGAAGGAGGAAGAGAGAGGAAGGAAGAAAGAGGGAGTGAAGGGAAACTTGAGAAAAGAAAAGAAATAAACGATTCCAGAGATAAAGAATAATGAGGTCGGAACACCAGGAAGGTGGAGTTAATAGCTTCTCGTCCAAATCGGCTCTGAGGTGCAGTTTCAAAAGCGCATTTTCCTCTTGAAAAAGATCCACTGAATCACATATCTATCTATTAATTCTATTCATCATTATCAATCTTACTTATTTGTTTATTCATTCATTCATTCATTCTCATTCTCATTTCTCTTTCACCGATCATATGCAACCGATAAATGTACATTTAAATTACTGTTTACGGACAATTACAGCTCTACCATCCGAACGCAGCTCTCGACATGAGGTGAAAGATATCCATGTAGATTAGGAGGAACGTGGAAACAAACAGACCCGCCGGTTGGGTCAAATACTCTTTAAAAATATCAGGAGTGATTTTTATATCGAATAATATGGTTGAAAGTTCAGTTCTCGATGAGAACATGAAATGACCATTGCTTGTATTACGGTACTTTGTTTTATAGGAGACAAAATATCTGTAATAATGTATATTGCAAGTGATTTTAAATTTGTATTTTCTAAAATGTTGAATTTTCTTGCCGCTGGCCGACAGTAAATAGATTTATCGTCTTTTCAAAACCACTGCGACCACAATTACCAAGCCACCGCAGTCTCTCTTGACCCTCAACCTTCTCTTCCTTAGTCGAACACTCACACACACGCGCGCGCGCGCACACACACACACACACACACACACACACACACACACACACACACACACACACACACACACACACACGCACACACACACGCACACACACATACGCACCCGCACGCACACATACGCACCCGCACGCACACATACGCACCCGCACGCACACACACCTTGCAAAGTGCGCTTCGTGGCGCAGGCGAGCCCTTGGCGCACATTTCGCGGCGGGACAACGGCCGCGCAGGTGACTCAGCGCCCGCGAATGAGAAGAATCCCACGGGCGGGGCTCCGGGTCATGAGGACCGCGGCGTCAAGGAGAACTCCCTCTGTCTCCCTGTCGCCCTGGAGGGACACCCTGCATGTTATCGGACTGCCTTTGGAGCCCAGATCGCCCCCGCCCACGCCCGCCCGTCTGAAGC
>NC_091582.1:11082453-11084953 GCF_042767895.1 Penaeus vannamei | reverse complement strand
TAACATTATTAGCAACAGCACGAGTAAAAATTAGGGAAGAGGTAAAGGGATTTCCTGTCAGGAGCGCCCGTAGAAGGGTCAAGAACGGGAAAGTGGGCGGCCAGGCGGGCGGGCGTGCGACCTGAGACTCCGCAAGCAAGACCCCCTTGTCCGGGCATGTGATAATTAGTGATAATTACCCCCAGCTAATGTTCAGGGGCGGTCATGATCCCTCCCTCATGACAAGTCAGACTGCTCTTTGCCCCGGGGGATCCGCTGTCAAAATGAACGACCCGTGATTGCGCTTCCAGGAAATGGATTGCCCAGCTGACGTAACTTATAGCCCTCCGAGACGATTAGGGCACGATTGGGGCACGATCGCGGGGCAAGTGAAGCTGGCATCTGCAGTGAACCCAGAAAGCCACAATGAACGCCGAACCCGTGACCTGTCATGCCCGAGAAACCCCCCGAGGGCGTCGCGGCCTTTGCACCTTCCCCCGACCTCGCGCCCCGTCGGGAGGCCGCCGCCGCCACAGTGCCCGATGAGCAAATTTCCGGCGATGTGATGTCACTCTCTATCCTCCCCCCCCCTCTGTCCTTCCCCCCCTTCCTTTCCCGGATTCGTCCCCTTCCTGGTCTGACCTTGACATGGTCCAAATTACCCTTGGTTATATTACATTGGCAAGGGCATATCTGGTTCCAGCAATAATCTCCTACTTTTATTCCTTCTTCTTTTTCCTCCTCTTCTCTTTCTCTTCCTCCTTCTTTTTCATTTGTTTTTTTTTCTTCTCCTCCTTTTCCTTCACCTCCTCCTCCTCCTTTCTCCTTTTCTTCTTCTTCTCCTCACATTTCATTATCTTCTTCTCCTCCTCCTCCTCCTCTTTCCCCGTCTCATTTTTCTCCTTTTATTTTGTCAAACTTGTCCTCCTTGACTCCCCCCCCCTTGCCACCTGCCGTGTCCTACCGTGCCATTCCTTGCTTTATATACCCCGCCATAAAGCCATTAAAGGTATTCCACATTCGCAGTTCGTCACGTTGTCTGCGGTCGTTTAATGGGACAATTACATGACAAGGAAGAAGAAGAAGAAGAAGAAGAAGAAGAAGAGGAGAAGGAGGAGAAGAAGTATAAGGAAAAGAAGGAGGAGGAGGAAGGAGGAGAAGAAAGAGTAAGGAGTAAAAAGAAGTACCAGGAAACGGAAAACAATAATAATAAAAAGAACAACAGCAAGAAAAGAAATTGGCATTTTATAAGCAGATAATAAGACAGACTTGGGAGTCTCCTCGAAACCGCAAAATAAAACATCGACGACGATTCCTCTTAAACACAGCTATAGTTAACAAGGAAATGAATAAAAAATAAATAAATAAAATAAATAACGTGGGAAAAGAGGAGCACATGACACCCCTTGGCCAGTCACAGAGTTCTAAAAAGGGACAAGGAACACGAGACAGATGCGGAGGAAAAGTCAGGTTACGGGAATGTCCATTTTTGGCTTCGGGACCTTCTTCGTCGCCTTGTCACCTGACCTAATCCCATATTGGTTTTCCCCAATTAGGCTCCGTTGGCTCTCGTCTCGGCACATGGTTTAGGGCATTTCGGTGTTCGTATCAACATTTCTGAGAGAACACGTTTTACCGTTTTATCTGCCAAGAAATGGGTAGAATAAATTATATATATATATATATATATATATATATATATATATATATATATATGTGTGTGTGTGTGTGTGTGTGTGTGTGTGTGTGTGTGTGTGTGTGTGTATGTAATGCATGTATGCGCACAAACACGCACACGCACACACACACACCTTGAGATGCAAGCTTCTCCTGTTGTTGTCTTCGAGCGTTAGCCTCCAGTACCGGAAACGCCGCAGCGATACCTCAAGTATGTCAAAGACATTCATTGTGTGTTTTATGCGACGCAGAACAAGAACTCATTACCAGAAAGATGTGTACAAATAGTATGCATAATGTCATAAAACAATTTCCCAGTCATTAATGCGTGCCATATATGTATTCTATAGAGATGATAATTTTTCTATTACTATCATCATTTCATTATCTTTGACGAAAAGTAACGTTAAGGAGGCTTGTTTCGACAAAGACGCGTTCGCCCCTCCAGCGTGGGAAAGGAAGGCCCCGCGCAATGCCCTCCCCGCCGGCCGGAGATCAACCCCCAGCCCTTCGTCTGGACCCCATCAGATAAGCGCGTATCTGAGGTACCGAGTCAACATCCCGAACCTCGGAACCTAAACAACGTAAGGACTTCATCTCGTTCTCCTCAAATGCCCCCAAACGAGTCAAAATTACCGGCCTCGGCACGCTCACACGCTGCTAATCAGCTGACCATCGCGAAGGCCTTCCCCGCGGTCCGCGGCGGCGCAGCGGGAGGCGGCCCACAAACCAACACGAGGCGTCCGTAAGGTCGATCGCCACGCCCGCAACAATGGGGACCTCGACCCCATTAAGCCGAAACAAAAATGGCAAAAGGGGTAAGGCGGGAGATCGTTTATTTTTG
>NC_091582.1:11072453-11077453 GCF_042767895.1 Penaeus vannamei | reverse complement strand
CAGCTGTTTCACGCTTTCAACAATGAATAAAAGCCTGGCACGGGTTTTGCCATTGATTCAAATCTAGTTAAGTGAAACAAGGAAAATACCGAGGACTAGTAAGTGAATACGAATAAAAAAAGTCAGGTTATGCAAATACCAACAAGAATTTCACTTCGGTGTTGCCAACTGTTCTGGCAGTAACAAGATCAATTATAAATAATGATCTTCGGTGCGCTGGTAATGTATGGCAGTGGTAACAACATAATTGCGGTCGTTATCATGGTCAGTTCCAACATACCCCTCATAATTAGCTTCATTATCAAGATCAGGCTTATGTATCCCCAAATTAATGTATCTAGGCCTACCTTGCGCTACAGGTAAAGTAAAAAATAATAAGGGTTGTGTTTCGAAAAAGAGAAGGGAAGCAATACACAATACGGGCGATGGAGTATAACGAAATAAAGAACAAAATATAAAAAGTGCAAAATATGTAAAACACACAAAAAAAGGAAAAAAACACGGCTACCTTTGATGGGTCTTAAATTCATTAAACCATTTACCTGAATCACTGACCACAATCTGAACATCAATTCAACATCAGGAAGCGTCAACGGCAATGAAAATAACTGTATCATACATTTTACATTAATATATACATATTTGATATCTACATCACTATATTTCAGTTACAATTTTCAATTCTCTATAAAAATAAAACTTACCAATGGTAAAGTTATTAATGCAAGCAACACAGTTAAAATGTAACGGCTTCCTATTCTAGGTTATTCGCACTCTAATGCTGTAAGGCTATTTTTTTTCGCTCGTGGAGAAAATGTGAGAGTTACATCTGGTAGAAATTTTCTCAACTGAAAATAGGCACAGACCTTGAATGACGTGTTTTTTTTAACGGCTAAATGAACTTTTCCTCTGCGGTTATCGTTAGCGAGAACAATAACGTAAATACAAACAGAATATATCAAATCTTTTTCCAGATGAACACAAAAATCCACAGTACATATTCCAACATAATCTAGCTAAGTTACCCTCATAACAAACGCCACTTTCTCTCAGCGATTTTTTATTTTTTTTTTTTTTGCAGAGAGGAGGAAAAATTGAGATGGATAAAATAATATGACTTTGCGTGTTTTTTTTGTATTTTTTTTTTTTCCTAAATTTTATATCAGCTCACATCTATCCACTGTCTACCTACTTATCTATCAATACTAGTTATGCGCGATACATTACGAATTTCAATCAAGTAAAAAATGTTATATTACCACCTGCCATTGAAGGGATACTATTACATCTGTGAATATAAATGTTACGGCTGGTATGCACGGGCATTACTAATACCAAGACAAGTGAATAAGAAAAAGTATGTTACTTTTTGGAATTATTAATCTTTACAGTGTACTACATCCTGTTCACGGGAGAGCGAAATTCGGGATACACAGCTGAACACCACTGTAGCTAACACCCTTACTGAGTACTTTCTTTGGAGCTAATATTGCATGCAACTACGTTTCACTGCTACGTTTTACTAATTTTCTTTTTTATCTTAATATCTTCCACAATGCTTCAGTACTAAAACAATGCGTTTTTGTTGTTTTTATTCTTAAAAGTAACTCGACTTTAACAAATAAAGATATTTAGTTTTATCCTCACCTTTTTTCATGTCTACATAGCTCACTTTCACACGAATATGCGGTCACAAGAGGACGGCTTCGGTGGATTCCATACCACACACTTCATTCTAAATGCCACAAAGCTAAGCTAATGCACAACACTGCAGGCCTACACTACACTTCCCACTACCTCGTCGAAAGGTTAATAATGTGTAAGATCCTCATATACAATATGCTGAGGTGGCCATGTGAGAATATTCCGGAAGGTAATTTTGGATACGTCAGCTGACAAAAGGCTTATTCTTTCTGTTAAGTGTAAAAAAGTACACATGTCACTGGCAAGAGATAACACCTCATGGCATCCTTTCATCCGCTTTCTCTTATCCCAACAATTTCACCGGTTCTGGTCTCTTTTTCAAATCCTTCCTATTTTTGTTGACTAATTTCTTGCTCTCACTCATTCTCTCTCTCTCTCTCTCTTCCTCTCCCTCCCACTCCCCCTTCCTCCCTCCCTCCCTCTCACACCCTCCTCCCCCTTTCCCTTTCCTCCCTCCCTCCCTCCCTACGCCCTCCCTCTCTCTCCCTACATCCGAGTGACCGAGTCTGCCCAAGAGCGTCGAGTCACGGTCTTCGGCCACTCCGCGGAGGGACGACCCGAGTGTAACGACGACAATAGGCACGGATTAGTCGCCCCGGACACGGCAGCTGGCGCGTCCAGGCCTTCGAGCCCTCAGTCTTATTATCCCGAGATTAGAACACGAAGAATAACAAGGCGAAACCAGGGACCTGTTGTAAAACTAGGATTATTTAATAACAAGGATTTTCTTTTCTTATATAACGCTGGGAAGGCAGTGCGTCATGTAAAATAATAAAAGGTTCTCGCCCACACACACGCTATGTTTATTCCCATCTATATCCTTATAAACAAGAAAGATCCGGGGCAATTCCTTTAGATATATAATGTCATGAGAATAAAGGGAGGGAGAAATAGAGCTAGAGGGTAAAGCCGAGAGCGAGGGTGAGAGTGAGAGTGAGAGCGAGAGAGAGAGAGAGACAGGGGTAGAGGGAGAGAGAAATCGGATTATTAAGAATTATAATATTCCACTTCGCAAGCTTTTTTTTTTTTTTTTTTTTTATTTACTACGGGAAAGGGTTACAGGCCGCGGGGAAGGTTACACATCTCATAAACAACAAATGAAATATTACACACCCCCACCCACACGCACACGCACACACAATCGCAGGCAGACACAAACGCACACGCACACACAATCGCAGGCAGACACAAACGCACACGCACACACAATCGCAGGCAGACACACACGCACACGCACACATAATCGCAGGCAGACACAAACGCACACGCACACACAATCGCAGGCAGACACACACGCACACGCACACATAATCGCAGGCAGACACAAACGCACACGCACACACAATCGCAGGCAGACACACACGCACACGCACACATAATCGCAGGCAGACACAAACGCACACGCACACACAATCGCAGGCAGACACACACGCACACGCACACACAATCGCAGGCAGACACACACGCACACGCGCACACAATCGCAGGCAGACACACGCACACGCACACACACCAGCCATACCTCATGAATATCCACATGGAACTAAAAATCTATCCATGACCCACCGCATGCTACCAAACAAGACAATATGACCGAGCATAGCGACATGACACAACCCATGACACGGAATGACAGGTCACGCCTAGAGGTCAGATGGAGTGAAGGGGAGACGCGCTGGGAAAGGGGATCCAACCGTATGAATGGAATGACAACGCCGGTGCCAGCATTGCCAACGTTAAGCGCAAAAGAAGAATTCCGGTCGTCTCGTCAAGCCGTAAGACTGGGATGAGTGGAGTGGGGGGTGAAGGGGTGGAGTGGGGGGTGAAGGGGTGGAGTGGGAGGTGAAGAGGTGGAGTGGGGGGTGAAGAGGTGGAGTGGGGGGTGAAGGGGTAGAGTAGGGGAGTGGGAGGATGAGAGAGAAGGGAGTGGAGTGGGGGGTGAAGGGGTGGAATGGGGGAGTGGGAGGATGAGAGAGAAGGGAGTGGAGTGGGGGGTGAAGGGGTGGAATGGGGGTGAAGAGGTGGAGTGAGGGAGTGGGAGGATGAGAGAGAAGGAAGTGGAGTGGGGGGTGAAGGGGTGGAATGGGGGTGAAGAGGTGGAGTGAGGGAGTGGGAGGATGAAAGAGAAGGAAGTGGAGTGGGGGAGTAAGAGGATGAGAGAGAGGAGAGTGGAGTGGCGGAGTAGGGGTATGCGAGACTTTATTTTGACTTTGACAAGTTTACTAAGGAGGGTGAGGAGTGTAGTGGGTGGGGGGATGCGAGGGAGTGGGAGGATGAGAGAGAGGGGATTGGAGTGGAGGAGTGGGAGATGTGAGAGTGGGGAGTTGAGTGGGGGATGCGGGAGGAGGGTTGGAGTGGGGGAATGGGAGAATGAGAAAGGGAGTGGAGTGGGGGAATGACAGAGGGGAGTTGGATGAGGGAGAGGGGAGTGTAGGATCAGGGGGAGCAAAATGTGGGGTGAGAGAGAATAGAATAAAGATTGTGAAAGAGTGAGAGATGAGGATAAGGAATAGAGTGAGAATCAGGGGGAGCGGAGAGGGGGGATAAATGGAGTGAAATTAGAATGAGAGAGGTAGAGTGAGAATGCGGTAATGCGAAGTGGGCGAAGAGAATTGAATAGAGGGGGGGAGGCGGAAAGAGAGAAGGGGTAGGGGAGGAGAGGGGAGGGGAGGGGAGGAGAGGGGAGGAGAGAGGTCACGCTCACGTATCTGCTCGCCAATTTCCCTATTTCGTTCCCCAGGGTGATGCAGGTCGCCGGGAACAATCGCACGCAAGGCAAAGCGGGTACACGTCTTGGGGAGGAGGTCTGGTGAAACAAACAGCGCAGTGCGGGGGCGCGAGCGAGCGTATCAGCGCGTCTCGAGGTCTTAATCCTTTCGCTCCTGTGAAATGCCTTTCTTCTCCTCTCTCTAAGTCATATCAACACATCCATATAACCCTCATTTCAACACAAAAGGACGACAGGTAAACACAAATAACTTTTCTATAATCGAAAAGGATTTCTTAAAAGGGGTAATTATTTACTTAGGTCCAAGACGGTTAGAAATTACTCTCAAATTACTCCCGTGTTTTCCTCTCCTCCCAAAGGCGGCCGTTTCTAATGGGGCAATTAACACGCGCCACAGCCGAGTGAACGAGTGAACGAATGAACACCCAATTAAGGAACTACCAAAGCAATTCCCTGCAATAGTAACGCACAAACACTGATACACATTTTTATCCTCTTTAATGATATCCCGGCTTTTTTTTAAGGGGGGAACCACACATTTGATTCAAACACACACACACAAACACAC
>NC_091582.1:11037453-11049953 GCF_042767895.1 Penaeus vannamei | reverse complement strand
TGTCATTCCGTAACATCTTCCTCAGTTAATGACCCACGCGGCTGCTTCGTAAGTGAGCTTCAAGAATGCTCTCTCATTTAACTTGTACAAGCTTTTCCACTTTCTCTTTTTTTATCGCCGACGATCCGAATCATATATCTTACACACACACACACACACACACACACACACACACACACACACACACACACACACACACACACACAAACACACACACACACACACACACACACACAGTGCCCTTCCCTCCGTCTCTCCTTTCTGCGAACTTCATTAGGACCGAAAGCGCGATACACATGCACTGGAAAAGGTACTTTATGATCGACTCTCCTTATACTGCCGCTTACCATCAGCTCTTGGATCTGTAACCCGACCTTCCCCTACCTTTTCTTCCCCGTGAAAGCGCCTCTCGACCTTATCTGTCATCAGCTGACCTCTCGTTCGGCACGCCCCCCCCCTCTATCTCCCCGGGATGCGCGTGGGGGAGAGTGAGAAAGAAGGAAGTACACGATAACATCAGAGAAGAACAAGAGATAGCGTTTCATTCTTCGAAGAAAGTGGCGGATCATTTGAATGTCATTTTCGCCACTCCTCCAATAAATCATAACGCAAAAGCAACTCCCGTATGCAAATAAATCAACAATGTACATGAATCACTAATCAATAAAATAACTTGTGCTAATATAAACAAAACTCGTGATCCTGTAAAACACACAACCAAGAACCGGACACCAAACCACCGGCTGAATCCCGGTTGCTCTGGAAATACTGGAGGGAGGAGCCGGTGGCGAAATACGGCCGGGATCGCTAGTCTTCCTTTATTTACCTTGTTATTCGTCTTCTAATAACCCCCAAAAAAGTAAAGAAAAGAAAAGAAAAATAACGGTCCCTATTAAATCAAACTGTAACGGTCTTTCGTCTTTTAATCGTTAAAACAACAATAAACAAAACAAACAACAAATACTCTCTACTGAAAATTAAAAAACATCGAAACCGAAATGCGACATAGAGAGTGACCCGTGCAATAAACAAGAAATGACGAAACAAACAAATAAACGCTACATCAACTCTACATGGAAGTGAAGACCATCTAAACCGGCAACTTCACAGAGAAAGTGACCCGCACAATAATCAACTTCAACCGGAGAGAAATGGCTGAAACACCGGAGGCGTTGACAGGAAGTTGCACCGAGTGGACATCCTCATTAGCGTCGGATCTTACTGGCAATGAAAATCCTGTGATAAAAATGGCAATGTAAGTCCAGAGATGAAGATGGCAATGTAAATCCAGCGATGAAAGTCCTGAGATAAAAATGGCAATAAAAGTCCAGTGATAAAAATGGCAATGAAAGTCCTGTCATAAAAATGGCAATGAAAGTCCAGTGACTAAAATGGCAAAGAAAGTCCAGTGATAAAAATGGCAATGAAAGTCCAGTGATAAAAATGGCAAAGAAAGTCCCGTGATAAAAATGGCAATGAAAGTCCAGTGATAAAAATGACAAAGAAAGTCGTGATAAAAATGGCAATGAAAGTCCAGTGATAAAAATGGCAATGAAAGTCCAGTGATAAAAATGGCAATGAAAGTCCAGTGATAAAAATGGCAATGAAAGTCCAGAGAGATAAAAATGACAATAAAAGTCCGGTGATAGAAACGGCAAATAAAAATCCAAGATGAAGATGGCAATGAAAGTCCGGTGATGAAAATGGCATGATGAAGCTGATGACAATGAAAGTCCGGCGATAGAAATGGCAAGGAGAGTCCAGAGATTAAAAAAATAAACGAAGCGTAGCTGATAACTTTTATTGGCGTGTTTATGCGGAAGTGATTTCGTGCGGCGAGCGATAAACAGTCCGCATTCCGAAACGGGGAATCCCTCATAGACTTTGGGCTTCATCATGTTACTGCCGCATGGACTTCCATCAAACAAGATTGGCGCACTAATGATTGAAAAAGAATAAAGCGGATTCTTCCTACCGCAGTGAATCAACACCATCACTTCCTGCTTTCATCCTCAATCTGCGCAATCAAAATCTGATTACCGAACTTCCATCAAGATCACCGCATCGCCACACAACGCCTGTTACACCAAGGCGGTCGCTCTACGAGGGCAGCGCCCGTCTCGGGTTCGGGAAAGCGGGCGGCGATCCGGAAGGGGCAGCGGGCGCGGGCGGCGCGGCGATCCCAGGAAGGCGCGCCCCGACTCTTACCAGAAAAGCTCGAGTTACGATCCTCAGTGACAAGTCTTCCAACAAGTTTCGGGCGATTTTTCCATGTTGCAACATGAGACGGCGAGTGAGAGCCGCCCAGCGTCCGGCGGGCCACACCTCCTGGCCAAGGCAAGCGTGTGGCCAAGCGGGCCGCACCTCCGCTGCACCCGACGGGCCGCAGTCCGTCCGGGGGCCCGACCGACAGCCTCGCCGAGCAGCAACACGCCGGTGAAAGTCTGTTACAACTGCATTTTTCGACAGCGAGTCTGGACTCTGAATTCCAGCCCACGGACGGACCCACGGCGCTCGATTTCCCTCGCCGCCGGTGCGCCCCGCCGCCACGCCCGCCTTCCGTCGGAATCCACAGTATCTGCGTCTCTACGAACACACACAGGGACGAAAAGGAACAAGGATGCACGTGCACACACAGTTGCTCTCGCGTGCACACCAAATAGTGAAAGAAAGAGAGTGCGAAAAAGAGAAAGAGGGTGAGGGAGAAATTGTGGTCAACTGACAAATTTGTTAACAGTTGCTAAGAAATGTATACTTCAAACATTAAACAAAACTTAGAATTAATTACAATATATACACGTACATTCATATGTATATATATATATATATATATATATATATATATATATATATATATATATATATATATATATACATATATATATACATATACATACACATACATCCACACAAACAAACACACATACAAACAAACATCCACACAAACAAACACACAAACAAACACACACACACATATATACATATATACAGACACGAATATACACACAAACACATTCTTCTGTTCCCTCGCGGCCGCCCCTTGTGAGGTGTTGGGTCAATGCACCTGTCTAACAATGGTCCACGAAGTTCAATGAAAGCCCCAGCCTCCGCCCCCCGTAACCCGCATCACACTACACGCTGTCACTGAACACAAAATTCCTTAACCAGGACACAATGCAGAGTCCATGACCGGTAGCCGTGAGGGAGGGAGGGAGGGAGGGAGGGGCGGGTTAAAAAGATGGAGATGGGGTGGAAGGTTAGAGGGAGGGAGGGAGGGAGGGATAGAGGGAGAGCGGGGGAGGAGATGGAGATAGGATGGATGGATGGAGGGGAGGGACGGAGGGAGGGAGGGAGGGAGGGAGGGAGGGAGGTACGAAAGGAAAGGGCAAAGGTAATGTAGTGAAGACGATTTTATTTCTAGGCAAGGCAGTGCAAGGAACCAGTGGACATGCGGAAGTGAAGACAGGACGAACCCGAATAAGCAAGAACAATGTGGGCATGAAAGAAGAAGGAAAAAGTGAACAAAAGAGAGAAAGAGAAGGCGACACCCGATCCCGCGGGGAACGAGGGAGTATCGAGTGTTGAAGGACAAAGAAAAGAGAAAAGATGGAAATCTAGGCTATGAAAAAAGAAGATATCGAGAGAGACAGCGAGAATATAGTAAGAAGCCAAATGACAGGTGGGAAAAACATCCAGAAAATATAATTCAGGAAAGAAAATGATAAACTTGTCAAGAGATGAACGTGTCGATAAGGGAAACAGGACAATTACCTGAGCTGTAACCCTTTCTCACCTCCCCCCCCTAATCCCCTCCCCTTTCCAGCCCACCAGACCCGATTCATAATATTTTCTTCTCCTTTCTCACCCTTCTCATTGCCATGTTTGTCAGCGTGTGGCTCACTGCGTGTCTCCTTGTTTACACGTTCTCGTCTTTTGTTATAAAGCAAACCCACACTACACGCCCACAGAAAGGACTCGAGTGCAATTTGGGTGAGAATACCCGCGTCCCTTGCCCTCCGGAATAAAATAAAACGTTCTTCCTTCCCTCCCGTCCCGAGAGGCTTCCCGCAACCCTTTATAATTTACATCGCCGCGCCCCTCCGATCCCTAAGGCCTCGGCGGCGCTAATCCCTATCGCATTTCGGAATTCCTCCAGACGCCGGAGCTCTGACGTCGCCGAAGGAAGTCCCTGCCGCGTGGGAGCCGGAGAGAAATCCCGTAAAGAAGGTCTCGGGGTGAAGGACGGCGCTGGGGGATGCTGCCGAGGGAAGATGACCCTCTGCAAGATGCTGGGAAACGAGACGGGGAAGTCCTGTTGCAGTGGCGAGATTCCTGCGCCGGGAGATTGGCATTCTGAGAACACGTCGGGGCTTGACTGAGGTGTGTGTGTGTGTGTGTGTGTGTGTGTGTGTGTGTGTGTGTGTGTGTGTGTGTGTGTGTGTGTGTGTGTGTGTGTGTGTGTGTGTGTGTGTGTATGTGTGTGTGTGCGCGCGCGCGCGCATTTGACTACGTACGCGTAAGTACATATGTATGAATGTGCTTGGATCTGTAACTAATATAGATCTATAACTAAACTAATGAAAAGGTACAACAGAGCGAGAGAGAGACACAGGCAGAGAGGGAAAGAGAGAGGTCTGGACGCACAGATCGCCGCTCGCATTTCAGGGCATGAATCTTCCTTTTGTGTTCCTCACATAAACAGTTTACGCCCACCGCCCCCCCTCCCCCCCTCCAGATCCCCCGCGCCGCCGACCCTCAGCCCCTGCGAGCGTCGTCAGTTTCCCCTCCTCCTTCCCTGCACAAACAAGGGAGAGAAAAACCGTGAGCTGATGGATTTTCCTCTCGACTCCCCCTCCCTCCCTCCCTCCCTCCCCCTCCCCTTTTCTCTCCTCCTTCGACGTCTTATCTCAGGATCTTAAAGCCCCCCCCCACCCTCCGCCTCTGTCAGATGAGCTCCGGAATGCCGCCGAGTGTTTTGGACGCTCTCCCACGGGGAAGGGGGGGGGGGGGGTAGGGCGGCACTCTGCCCCCCCCTCTCCCCACTACTCCCCCCCCCAAGGGACCGTGAGACCCTAACAAGATCCGTAAAAAAGTCAACATTTTATTCCTTCAGTTCTGCCAGTATCAATATCCTTCCTCATTACCGCGCTGCCTTTGCGGCGTCAGGCTGCCGGAATCAGCATACTCGATGCGAAGGGACTCAAGGCCGGTCGAAAACCATCAGTTTAATCGCGATTTTGATGGCAGGTTATGAGTGTTTGTCAGACAACGCCAAGGCCGGACGACTGCCTGTTTTAATAGTGAAGTCTTCTGATGTCTCTGTCTGAACTTCTAAAACAGAAGACGTAGTTAACTGATTAAATAATGTGTCAGCAACCTTTCGCGAGAGTTTGCTTTCAAATAATCAGTGAAGTCACTGCTGGTCTCATAACACCCCGCTTTCAGACGAACAACATCGAAGTGTACGGCACAGAAATCTAAAAATAAAGTGTAAAAAGAAAAAAAAAAGTAAATAAATAAATGCGCTATCAGGATACCTTAGCAATCCAGAAACAGTTTTCAAAAAAGGTACCTTCAAGATACGCCAGGCATCAAGGAACGAAATGCTTGAACATGCATTTTCGAGACATTTTCGGCCTCGTCTTCCCTGGGTACGACTAACCCCGGCAAGCCTTCCCCCGCCCCATAACACGCAGTCGTACCAAGCGCTGCAGGTGGCGTCGGCTGCGCACCCACTGTGGACATAAGGGGCACGTCTGCTTTGCTCTGCAGGATCAACATCTTGGGATAAACATTCCGACGGACACGTGACTCGGATGAAGGTCTTTCGCTCCACGCGCTCTCGCAGTGTCCCGGCCCGGTTGCGCTGCGGGAGGCGCTGCGCTCTGCTCTCTAACTAAACATGATTTGTTCTTTGTCTGTAGCTGCATCTGTCTGTCTGTCTCTTTGTCTGTCGCTGCATCTGTCTGTCTGTCTCTTTGTCTTTAGCTGCATCTGTCTGTCTGTCTCTTTGTCTGTAACTGTCGCTGTTTCCATGTCTGTCTTTGTTTTTTGTTTGTGTCTGTCCTCTCTATATATATCTCGAGCTCTCACAGAGATAAACACAAACAAACCGATCCATGAAACAATTCCCTGCAACACGGCAAACAGCTCCGGTAAAAAAGAGCATGCAAGAATGCAATGTTGCACGAGTCGCAGGGCAAGACCCAAACGCCTTGTTTTCGGTCTCTAGGGCAACAGCGAAGGTCACAGACAGGAGAAAGGTCGTGGTGGGGCTGAGCTGGAGGTGGGGTCGGGGAGGGGGGGTTGGAAGCCCCATTTACGCGAAGGGTCAAATGGGAACTAAATGGAACTCCAACTCGGGCTTTCCTTAATTGTTCTGCTAATCACCCGAGGTAATTGTCAGATGGTAAAAGCAATTACCTGCTCAAACACCGAGACAGGTGTGCACTTCGTCCATTATATATCCTTAAATACTTGTCCGTCGTTAAATCTGAAGAGATACCGCGTACGTTTACAAGAGTGAAAATATGCAGGTCCTGTCCATCTACCTACCAACCTATCAACTACCTCGCCTGAATAACAACGAAGCAGGTGATACAGAATGTTTTGCTATCGCTCGCATCACATATCCCTCTTGTTTTGGGTTGTGACACTATAGCTGCGGAAGAACCGATGCCTGTATAGGAAGGAGAATGCAAACCTATGCCTGTATACAGAGAGAGAATGCGATCTTACATATGACAACAAACAACCTTCGGCGCCAGGAAAGCGAGTCACTTCTACGCAGGCAAGGCGAAGGGGAGTCCGCAAAACTCGACAAATATGACAGACTGTTTCGACACTTGACAGGTCAGACCCCGGCGTGGATTATTTGTGAACTCCCACGGAACAACGACACAAATCTTCTCGTTCACTAATGCGGGATCTTGACTGATTGAAGGAAAGGCTTTAATCTTAGCTTTCTTGACAGACCTATTAACTACAAGAACAGTTCTCAGCCTTGGGCAACCTGATAGGGCAGAGAGAGGGAAGAGGGACCCTAGAGGGAAGGGGGGTAGGGGAAGGTAAAAGAGAGGGGAGAGGGGAGAGGGATGGGGAAGGTTAAAGAGGGGAAAGGGAAGAGGGGAAGGTTAAAGAGGGGAAAGGGAAGAGGGAAGGAAGGGGGAAGGTTAAAGAGAAGGGAAAGGGAAGAGGGGAAGGTTAAAGAGAGGAGAAAGGGGGAAGGGTTGAGAGAGGGAAGAGGGAAGGGGGGAAGGAGGAAGGTTAGAGAGAGCGAAGAGAGAAAGTGGGAAGGGCAAAGAAAGGGAAGAAGATAGAGGGAAGGGAGAAGGGAGAAGGGAGCTCAGTGGGGGAGACAGGCGGGTGTGAGACGAGAATCGGGTGTCTGTGGCGAGACGGACGATGGGGGAGGAGAGAAAAATGAGAGGAACAGAAGATGGGGGAAGAGGGGGAGGGAATGGGCGAGGAATAGATGGGGGAAGAGGAGGGGAAATGAGAGGGAAAAAAGATGGGAGAAAAGATAGCAAAATGGGCGAGAGAAGGATGAGGGAAACGAGAAAATGCGAGAAGAAAAGACAGGGAAACATAAGAAAAAGAGTAACCAGGAAAAGCTGGGGGAAGAGGAGGGGAAATGAGAGGAAAATGAAGGGAGAAGGGGAGACGTAAAGAGGAGCATCAAGGGGCTGACGAACCGGGGGAGAAGGGAACAGGAGGATCGGAGAAGATCGGCGATGCAATCATGTCACGCCGCGATATTTCCTACCGATACTGGGGTCCGGACGGGGTCACGACCCCAACGCCCTTCCCTCCAACTGTCCCTCTCCCCCTCGGCTCTTCCGCTGGCCATTTCCCTTTACGATAAACCTTATCCTACCCCTCCCCTCCCCTCCATCATCTCTCCCTCCCCTCATGGCGAAGACTGGACCATACCGTGCCTCTTCTCATGACGTCACGCAGGTCACGTCACGGCACCTGCGAGGCATCGAGGTCGTGCGGGAGGTCGTCACGTCGCGCATGTGTCCAGATTATAGCGTTCGGGTCGACTCGATCACGACCGGCGTTTCCTGTGAATTCCATGGAGGGGGGGGGGGTTGGTGGCTGCTTCTTCTTTACCATTTCATGAGGTTCCTTCACATTCCATGAGTTTTTTCCTATCATGAGGTTCCTTTACTTTCTATGAGGTTTTTACCCCTTCATGAGGTTCCTTCACCTTCCATGAGGTCTTTCCCCATCACAAGTTCCTTCCATGAGGCCCTTCCCTTTCCTTGGGATCCTTAAACCTTTCATGAAGTCTCTACTCTTCCATGTGGTCCTTCCATGAACACTTTCCATTTCCATGAATCCCTTCCCCCCTTTCAAGAGCTCCCTCCCCTTCCATGAGGTTCCTTTCCCTTTCACTTCCTCTCAGTGGCCATTTCCCCTTCCACGAAATCTTTCCCCTGCCAAGAGGTCCTTCAGCTTGCATGTTTTTTTCATTAGTCATTTTTTTCACGAGTTCCTTCCCTTTCCATAAGATTTTCTTCCCTTACCCCAAGCTTTCTCTCCTTTCATAAGTTCCTTCCCCTTTCAAGAGGTCCTTCCCCTTCCATGAGGTCCTTCCCCTTTCAAGAGGTCCTTCCCCTTCCATGAGGTCCTTCCCCTTTCAAGAGGTCCTTCCCCTTTCAAGAGGTCCTTCCCCTTCCATGAGGTCCTTCCCCTTCCATGAGGTCCTTCCCCTTTCAAGAGGTCCTTCCCCTTTCAAGAGGTCCTTCCCCTTTCACGAGTTCCTTCCCATTGCTCGGATATAACCTTCGGCTTCTCAAGGCACCCGACTTCGAAACTGGGGAGAGAAAATCAACGGGCTTGTCGAGTGATTGACAGCTGTTGTCATGCATCCCCTGTAATTCTATTCTGGTAATTACTTATAATGCAGCCAACTTATCAACTTTATTGGTGAAGTTGGTCTGAATTGTGACCACAATAACCTCATAATAACGATGGAAATTACGGTGAGAATAATGAGTATACTTACTACCACTACTTATAATCAAAATTCATACAAATTCTATTAAAAACACTAATGCTGATCATATTATTATAAACATGAAAACTGTGATGATGATGATGATGATGCTGATGATGATAACAAAATGATAAAAATAGCTAGAATAACAACGATGACAATAATGGTGATAATTTCGATTATTATTACAACGATAAAAATAAAAATAATAATGATAATGATAGCCGTTATAGTAGCAATGATAATAATACCACTTAGACTCCGAAACAATAACAAAAGTTACGCGAGTAAAAACATATGAACACAAACAAAAACAAAAACAACATTAAAATAATACTAGTAATATTAATATGATAATAATAATAAAAACAAAAACAAAATTACTTATGATGATAATAGTAACAATAATATAAATGATAATAACAGCAAAATAAAACAAAAATATTAATGATGATTTATTAACAATAACAATAAAATTACAAATAATAATAGCAAAACAATATACTTATTACTAATGCTACTAACAGTAACAATAATAATAAAACTGCAAATACTGGTAATAGCAAAATTAAAAACAAAATTATAATAATAACAATGATAGTAACAATGATAACAGAGACAAGGAAGCACATCAACAGATATAGATGATGTCCGAAGTAGGAATCAGTGGCGAACGCGGTTCTCGTCTGAACTAGTTACGGCAAGACACACAATTATTCTTCGGCAATAACCTGGTCACCGGACTGCGTGACCTTTGACCTCGGCAGCCCGCACCGGCAGAGGGCAAATGCTTCGAAATGCCTTCTTAAGTTGGTGTCATTGTGTGTGTGTCTCCCTCTCCCGAAACATAATGAATCCGCACTTTCACATGCCCCGAGCTACAGATTCATTTGTGCCACACCTGTGCCCGCCCCCTCCAGCCCCGCTATATACAGGCATGCGGCGCTCAGTCTCGCTCCCTTTAGGGTGTTCGTCGAAAGAGACAGTCATTTAAATCACGCCGACAACATGCTGGTAAATTTAAAGAAGAAAATATCAAGAAACCAGCCCGGGAGGGCGGGGCGGCGGGTAACAGGCACAAACATCGAGACATGGCGGCTAGACCTTGTACCGCCTCCTTGCTGATCTAGCCTTCCTTCCCCCTCCCCCTGCTTCCCCTCTCCCCCCTCCCCTCCCTCCGCCTGCTCGGGTGCGACCACTTGCTCAAGAAAGAAAGTAAGAGCGTTATGCTAATGAGCCGCGTGCTCACTTCCACGCTAGTGTAAAACCCGCCCCTCTTGGGAACGACATCGCGCCGAACACATGCATTCCGCAGAGCACGTAGATGAGGCCGCAGATGCGCACGAGGCGGACGTTCACATCTGTCCGAACACCACGCGTCTCGGTCTGGGGTTAGAAGATAAAATAAGCCTTTGTTTTTAACTGCCCGCTCTGTAAACAAACGCAGGGAACCCCGCGGCTCAGACATGCAAGGTCAGGTGCGCGTGGCGGCGCTGGGAGCAGGATTTCTATCAGATAACAATCCGAGCCGCCGAGATAAGGACCGAGCGAGGGCTTCAGGTCGGCTTCGCTCTCGGCCTCTCTTCGTGCTCGGGCGAAGCGGCGCTCGCCCTGCTCCTCCGCGCTTCGTGTTCAGACCGAGGAGGGAGGAACCAGTCGGCGAGGGTGAAAGGACACGGAGTGTAGGTCCATACATTAAGGGTGGCATGCACACTAACACACACAGAAGCACACGCACACATACACAGATAATGTGTGTGTGTGCGCGCGCGCGCGCGTGTGTACACATCTGTTGCACAAGGAACACAGCCCAGATCCCTCAAAGCCCGCCCGCGCTGACCGTCCGCGCCCGCCCGTCGGGACCAGGGCGAAGTGAGCGGCGCCTCGGCCCGCGCTCGGCCCCTCGGGACCGACACACTTTGGGAGAAAAGGCGAGGTTTCGTGGCGCCGCCGGCAAATGATGTGAATGCGCTGAAAATTGTCGAATTAATTCCGGCTTTTTCCTTGAAACGAACGGTCATAACCCAGAGTTATATCGTGATAAAATACAGTGATTTGCATGATTTTTCCGAGATTACTGCAAGACGCTTCGCATAAAACACGCAATTAGATGCACAAAAACACAATCTTATGCCACACGGACAACCATCTTCCTATTGCGTTACTGCATGCCGGAAAAAAACGCACACCGTCATTAACAAGCGAATTAATTAACGTTCGAGACACGTAGCAAAAGGCAAGCAAAAGACAAAGCCTCTGATTTCCCAAGACTCGGAGGACGAGCCCTGGAGGTCAACCTTGAGGCGCTCGCAGTAGGCCTAGCTGCACCGAAACCCTCGAGGGCTTCCCTCACCTCGCACTCAAGGAGGGAGGAGGAGGGAGTGGACGCGGGCGGAGGGGAAGGCGGAGGGCAGATGGCAGGGATTAGGGCGAAGGGGGGGGGGAGACGGAGGAGGGGATAAAGAGGCAGAAGGGGAAGGCGAACGTGGAGATGGAAGCGAGACGAGGATAATCGAGAGAGAGAAAAAAATGACGTGACAGTGACGGGCGTCGCGCGTGGGAGGCGGATGACTGACGACCCTGGGGGCAACACGGGCGTGCCTCCACTCTCGGCTTCTTCGTGGGCGTGGGCGGCGAGGGGGCGACAGTAAAGGCACTGGGAGGACCCGGTGTCTCAGCCAAGGTCTCATGAAGAAATAAATGAATAAATAACTAAATAAATAAATAACGGTAGAAAGACAGAAAAAAGTAAGAGAGATAGATAGACAAGACAGATATATATATATATAGAGAGAGAGAGAGCGAAAGCAGGAACGAGAGCAAGAGAAAGCAAGCAAGCAAGCAAGAAAGAGAAAGAAAGCAAGAGAGAGATAGAGATAGAGATAGAGATAGATAGAGATAGAGATAGATAGATAGATAGATAGATAGATAGATAGATAGAGAGAGAGAGAGAGAGAGAGAGAGAGAGGGAGAGAGAGAGGGAGAGAGAGAGGGAGAGAGAGAGGGAGAGAGAGAGGGAGAGAGAGAGGGAGAGAGGAGAGAGAGAGAGAGAGAGAGAGAGAGAGAGAGAGAGAGAGAGAGAGAGAGAGAGAGAGAGCAAGCAAGCAACGAGGAGAGAAAATATCGGGAAACTTATCTAAGCAAGAAAAAGATCGCGTTCACGCCGAGCGATCGCTGTGAACGAGACTGAAACCTGCGCCCTGGGAGTTTCTCACACGAGGCGCAGGCCATGTGCAGCGCGCGCCTCCTCATGACTTATGCCCTGACTGGCGTGGCATGAGTCAAGCCCCTGGAGAATAATGCGAGCGACTTGTCATTACGACGCCTCGCTCGAACAGACCGCAACCCCTTCGGAATTAGCCAAGGAAATGAACGCAATGGCGGCGCGTTGCTCACCCGGGCTCCCTCTCGCTTTTAAGCTGAAAGCTCAGAGTGATTTAGGTCTTGCGTGTTGGCAGTCTGTCTGTCTGTCTGTCTGTCTGTCTCTCTGTCTGTC